>NC_057801.1:237133889-237362189 GCF_018294505.1 Triticum aestivum
CGTAGGTTCCTTTGGAGCCATTCAAGAACAAAGTATTTAAGATGAAGAGACAAGGCCCCGGCAAGAGGAGCTTGCCGGGAAGAGACAAGGCCCCGGCAAGAGGAGCTTGCCGGGAAGGCCAACCACGGCACCTCAAGAAACTTGCCGCGACGCACCGCGCGTCCCGGCAAGGTCCGGCGAGCGACAAGCCTTCGGACGCGACAAGACAACGCCCCCGGCAAGGTACTTGCCGGGGGCCAGCTGCCACTCTGTACCTGCGCTCCGGCGCACCCACCCGCGTGTCGCCGTGAGGCTTTCTTAGGGGCGCGTGGCGGGAGCCTGTGCAACCAGGGGTACACGGTGGCAAGCGGAGATGAAGAGAAGGCCATCGTGGCAAATGGTGGCGCTCCTAGCGGTCACTTTTTGCACTGTTCAGGCAACCCAAACGGGCATTCAATGACCTTGTCCCCTGCCGTCAGAGTTAGGTAGGGTACACTGTATCCACAGTAGCGGTAGCTGCACCCACCGCATTCTTTTCCATTTTTACCCTTCTAGTCTATGTTGCCACCTGTTGGTGACCCCTTTGAGAGTATAAAAGGAGGCCCATGCACAACGTAGAAGGGGTTCGGTTCATTCGGTTCAGGTTCAGCTCACTCGAAACACCAAGAACATTCTCACCCTCGGTCTGGCAGCGTTCATCGCTCCTGAGCAAGAACTCAATACAACCAGACAAGCAGCAGTAGGGTTTTACGCATCCGTGCGGCCCGAAGCTGGGTAAAACTGCTCGCGTGTACTGCCTCGATCCGCTCTTCGTGCGACCTCCGCCCCCCCTTCCGAACCGAAAGGGGCTCGGTCCCCATAGGTGTTCGAGGATCAGCTTCCCTGACATCTTTGGCGCGCCAGGTAGGGGGAGTCGAGATCATGTGAACCCGATCTGGCGTGCACGCGAGCTAAATCTTCATCGTCTTCATCGACATGCCACCGAAGAAGAAGGATTTGGAGGCAGCTGTTCCGTCTGCGTCGCTTTCACCGCCTCCGGAGCAAACGGGTGGTGGAGTGGACGCCGGCGGAAGAATGGGCGTCGACGAGGGAGCTCCCAGTGCGGCCAAGTCCAAGGACAAGGCGGCACAGACCTCGGCGTCCATACGCGTACCGCGCCCATCTCAGGAGGCGCGGAACCAGCAGCGTCATGGCGTTCGCAGCGCCATACGACCGCTGGGCCAAGATCAAGCTGGTGGTTCTTGTGGCGTCCAAGACCAGCATGCACGTCAACATGCTGGCTCGAGCGAAATACGGTCGCCTAGACGGGACACTGCTCCTTCTAACGTGGTTAGGAGTCCGAGCATGTCCCGCTCCTCGCACCATTCACCTCTGCCGCCCACCACTCCAGCAGAAGCCTTGGCGCGAGCTCAACTGCTCCTAGACTACCCTCCGACGGCGGACAAGACCGACGAGTGGAGGGCCACTATCCAGAGCCTCATCGGCTTCGCCAACGGCGACACTGCGCAACAACCAAGCACCTCGCTGCCGCGGCATGATAGCCGGACGCGAGCCGATGGCAACAAAACCGGGGGAGGTGCGACTTCCATGCACTCTCCACAACGAAGGCCCAGATCGCCGACTCGCCGGGTCCACCCCGACAGTGACTCCACCGCATCGTCGGACCCACGAGCTCGTCGCGACCAGCGCCAAGTTCTCCGCGAACGGCAACAAGAAGACGCTCGAACCCGCATCGAGCGCCAAAGAGAAGCGCGACGTCAATCCGACAAGCGCGCTGGGCCCTCTGTTGACATGCATGCGCCAGGGGAACTAGGCGATCTGCCGTACGCGGTAGGTTGTCCTGCGTTCACTCGTGAGCTGCGGCAAGTCCAGTGGCCCAACACAAAGAACTTCAAACCAGATGTACCAGAGAAGTACGACGGCAAGACGCATCCGTCGGAGTTCCTCAGCATCTACACCATCGCGGTGCAGGCTGCCGGGGGATGAGACGACAAGATCCTTGCCAACTACTTCCCGCTGGTACTCAAGCCCAACGTCAGGTCCTGGCTCATGCACTTGCCGGACAATTCCATATCCTCTTGGGCTGATCTGTGCCATCAGTTTGTTGGCGCCTTCACAGGCGGCCACTAGCCACATGGCCAAGAGAGCGATCTTCATCTGCTCGCCCAGAAGGAAGGAGAGCCACTGCGCAAGTACATTCAGAGATTCAGCTGTGTACAGCACAACATCCCAGACGTCCACCCTGCCGCAATCATCAGCGCGTTCCATCAGAATGTGCGGAACCGCAGAATGAGGGAGGAAATGGAGATGTGTAAGATCAGAGACATCAGTGAGCTTTACGCCCTGGCCGACAAGTGTGCGCGCTCTGAAGAGGGGAGGAGGCTCCCCGGAGAGAATACAGGAGCAGGAGGATCCGACAGTGAGGATGCCACCCCGGCAAGGAAAGGCCGGCGGCGGAACAACAGAAGGAAAAAGAGCAAGGAAGTGCTAGCTGTCGAGTAGACCAGCAACGGAGGTGGTGCCAAGGAAACTAAAGCTGGTGGCTCCGGCAAGGAGGCCCAGCCTGTGGCGGCCGCCGACAAGCAGGAAAGCTCCGGCAAGCAGTACTGCAAGATCCACCGCACCAAAGGTCATGATCTCCAGAACTGCAAGAAGGTCGAGCAGCTTGTTGAACTACAAAAAGCTGAGTACGAGCGACGCGACAAGGAGAAGGCCCAGGAAGGTACTGGAGGGTCCGGCAAGAAACGCCCCGGCCGAGGAGGACGCCGCGGCAAGGCCAAGCAGCGGCAAGGAGATAGACCTCCCCGCGGCCATGACAAGGATGAAGACGAAGACGACGACAAAGACATGGATGATGACGAGGCCGACGAACAGGAATTTCAGAAAGCCACAGAGGTCCTGTGCGTTGACGGTGGCGCCTCTCTGCATACTTCGCACTGCCAACTCAAGCAGTGGATGCGGGAAGTAAATGCAGCAGAGCCATCCATAGAGTCACGCAAGCCCCTGAAATGGTCCAGCACGCCTATCATCTTCGATATTGAGGACCACCCTAATCGCGTAACTGTGGTCGGGTGCTTGCCGATGTTGGTTTCTCCGACTATCCGCAACCTCAAGGTCACGAAGATGCTAGTTGACGGCGGGGCCGGCTTGAACCTGATATCCTCCGCGGTCCTCCAAAAACTCCAGATCCCTGACAGCGAGCTCGAGGAGACCGACACATTCCAAGGAATCAGCCCGGGAAGGAGCAAGCCGAAGGGAAAGATCACGCTACCGGTTACATTTAGTAGCGAGCTGAATTTCAGGACTGAGAGGGTCACGTTTGACGTTGCCGACTTTCCATTACCTTACAATGGAATCCTTGGCCGTCTAGCACTCGCCAAGTTCATGGCAGCCTCTCACTATGCATACAACATGCTCAAGATGCCAGGCCCGATAAGTGTCATTTCTGTCCCTGGCGACAAGAAGGACGCCCTTATCTGTGCCGACAAGATCTACCGGGAAGTAGCAGCCGCAGCAGAGCGCAGGACACTTGCCGCTGAAGCTCCCGGAGGGAAGAAGACCAAGTCCGGCAAGAGCTCTGATGCCCACTCCGGCAAGCGCACCTCTTCGGAGTGCTGCGCTACCGTCGAGGATGCACCATCGAGCTCCACCGGCAAGTATAAGAAGACGATGGCAGCTCCACCAGAGATCAAGAAGGTGTCCGCCAAGGAGGACGGCACTGGTGGTACCTTCACCATCAGTGTCACTCTCGACCCTAAATAGGAAAGCGCACTCGTTGCTTTCCTACGGGCGAATGTCGACGTGTTTGCATGGCAACCATCTGACATCCCCGGTGTTCCCAGGAAAGTGATTGAGCACCATCTAGCTGTTTGTCCTCATGCGCGGCCCGTCAAGCAGAAAGTCAGGAAGCAAGCAGTGGAGCACCTAGAGTTTATTGCAGAAGAAATCAAGAAGCTCGAAGCAGCAGGCCTTGTCAGAGGAGTGCTCCATCCCACGTGGCTGGCCAATCCTGTAGTCGTGCGTAAGGCCAATGGGAAATGGAGACTTTGTATTGACTTCACTGATGTTAATAAAGCTTGTCCCAAAGACCCATTTCCCTTACCGCGCATTGACCAGATTGTAGACTCCACAGCCGGATGTGATTTGCTTTCATTTCTTGATGCATACTCAGGATACTATCAGATCTTCATGGCAGAAGAGGATGAAGAGAAAATCGCATTTATCACCCCATGTGGCACATACTGTTTCGTACGGATGCCCTTCGGGTTGAAGAATGCTGGATCAACATTTGCAAGAGTAGTCCACGTCGCTTTTGAGCCCCAGATACACAGAAATGTGGAAGCCTACATGGATGATATAGTGGTTAAGAGCAAGGACAAGGCTACTCTGATTCAAGATCTAGATGAAACTTTTGCAAATCTGCGCAAGATCAACCTCAAGCTCAATCCCGAGAAGTGTGTGTTCGGAGTCCCTTCCGGCAAGCTTCTCGGGTTCTTTGTGTCACAGCGGGGGATTGAAGCCAATCCCGACAAGATCAAAGCCATCGAGCAGATTGAAGCACCAAAGCGCGTCAAGGATGTGCGAAGGCTTGCCGGTTGCGTGGCTGCTCTCAGCAGGTTTATCTCCAAGTCCGCAGAGCGCGCCTTGCCGTTTTTCAAAATATTGAAAAAGGCAGGTCCGATGAAATGGACTCCAGAAGCGGAGGCCATGCTACAGGACTTGAAGAGGTACCTGTCCTCCACTCCAATACTTGTCACACCTAAGCCACAAGAGAAGTTGCTGCTATATCTAGCAGCAACCAATCAAGTGGTTAGTGCTGCGTTGGTAGCGGAGAGGGAGGCGGATGATGAGCCAGCAACCGCGGCAAGTGAATCCAGCGACAAGCAGCAGGCTTCTCCGACAAGCTCTAGCCCTGACAAAGTTGGATCTGCGCAGGCGTGCGAGGAGGTGCAGAAGAAAATGGTGCAGCGCCCAGTTTACTTTGTCAGTTCCCTTCTACAGGGGGCTAGGTCAAGGTACTCTGGCGTACAGAAATTGCTTTTCGGCCTTCTCATGGCCTCGAGAAAGCTGCGCCATTACTTCCAGGCACATGAGATAACAGTTGTCACTCGCTTTCCATTGAAGAGGATATTGCAAAATCCAGAAGCAACAGGCAGGATTGTCGAGTGGGCACTGGAACTGTCAAGCTTTGGCCTCAAGTTTGAGAGCACTTCAACTATACAGAGCAGAGCATTGGTAGAATTCATAGTGGAGTGGACGCCAACACCAGATGAAGAAACTCCAGAAACGAGCATCCCCGTCAAGGAGGCAAGCAAAGAATGGTTGATGTACTTTGATGGTGCCTTCTCGCTGCAAGGCGCCGGTGCCGGCGTGCTGCTTATCGCACCCACCGGAGAGCACCTCAAGTACATAGTTCAGATGCATTTTCCCAAGGAGCAAGCAACGAACAATACCGCAGAATATGAGGGTTTGCTTGCCGGCCTCAGAATCGCAGCAGATCTTGGGATCAACAAGCTCATTGTCAGGGGTGACTCACAGTTGGTCGTCCGCCAAGTAAACAAAAGCTATCAGAGTCCGTTGATGGAAGCATATGTTGATGAAGTGAGGAAGCTAGAAGCACACTTTGACGGCCTGCAAATGGAGCACGTTCCACGAGCTCAGAACGATATTGCCGACGGCCTGTCAAAGTGCGCAGCACTAAAGTTACCTGTGGAACCAGGGATTTTTGTGCTCAAGCTGACTCAACCATCCGTAACACCATCGACTGAACAGAGTAAGAAGAGGAAGTTGGTTTCTGGTGACTACTTTCCGGCAGAGCTTCCCGAAGCCGCCGCCAAGAAGGTCCCCAAGATCGACGCCAAGAGTGCTGAGGAGCAGCCAGCTCCGGCGAACCTCTTGGTTTGTTCCGTTGAAGCACACGCTCCCGACAAGTTTTGCTCCGGCAAGCTTGCCGGGGAACTTCACGCTCCGGCTAAACCGCAGGTTCTTGCCGTAGAAGCGGATGTTCCCACAACATCAGATATGCCTTTAGTCCTTGCCGTCGAGCCGCAAGCTCTAGCATGGGCGCAGCAGATTGTCCGTTTCCTTCAGACAGGAGAGCTTCCTGAAGAGCAAGAAGAAGCGGAAAGAGTAGCCCAGCAGTCAAGTATGTACAAGTTTGTCGACAACACACTATACAGAATAAGACTCAACGGTGTGAAATTGAAGTGCATTCGCCGGGAATATGGACAACAGCTGTTGGCAGAGATACATGGAGGCATATGTGGTCACCACATTGGCGCAAGAGCACTTGCCGGCAAAGCGTTCCGACAAGGTTTCTTCTGGCCGACAGCCCTCCAGGATGCAACTGCACAAGTAACCAAGTGTGAAGCGTGCCAGTTCCATTCCAAACAGATACACCAGCCAGCTCAAGCTCTCCAGACGATCCCTTTATCCTGGTCATTTTCGGTCTGGGGGCTTGACATCCTCGGCCCCTTTCCCCGAGCTGTCGGGGGCTTTGAGTTCTTGTACGTCGCCATCGACAAGTTCACAAAGTGGCCGGAAGTGGAACCAGTGAGGAAGGTGATAGCACAGTCAGCAGTCAAGTTCTTCAGGTCGGTTGTTTGCCGTTTCGGGATCCCTAACAGGATCATCACCGACAACGGCACGCAATTTACGAGCCGCACCTTCATGCAGTACGCCCAAGATCTTGGCGCCAAGGTCTGCTTTGCTTCTGTTGCTCATCCGAGAAGCAACGGTCAAGCGGAGAGGGCAAATGCTGAAGTGCTGCGAGGCCTCAAGACCGGAACTTTCGACAGGCTGCACAAGTGCGGAAGAAACTGGATCGAGGAGCTGTCGGTGGTTCTTTGGTCAATCAGAACGACGCCAAATCGAGCCACTGGCCAGACACCTTTCGCTCTAGTCTACGGAGCAGAGGCAGTTCTCCCCATGGAACTCGTTTACGGGTCACCTCGAGTGCTCGCTTATGATGAGCTCGAGCAAGAGCAGCTGCGGCAAGATGACGCGCTGCTCCTTGAGGAAGACCGTCTTCAGGCTGCTGTGCGAGCCGCTCGCTACCAGCAAGCTTTGCGTCGCTACCATAGCCGCAAAGTTAAAGCCAGGAGCTTCGAGGAAGGCGACCTTGTTCTTCGGCGTGTTCAGTCCGCCAAGAATTCCAACAAGTTGACGCCGAAGTGGGAAGGCCCTTATCGGGTGAAACGAGTCACTAGGCCCGGCGCTGTCCGCCTCGAGACCGAAGATGGCATTCCGGTGAGCAACTCCTGGAATATTGAACATCTTCGTAAGTTTTACCCATAGGGCGCGGTTGCCGGAAGCTTTTTCGGCAACCACCTTTTGTACAAGTCTTGTCGCTGTTGCATGTAATCCTTTGTACAAAGCCGGGCGCAGACCCCGTGCACCAGTAAAGTTCATGTGCCCCGCACATCTTGTCAGCTTTTATGCTATAATCCTTTTTCGCACATGTTATCTGACACTTTGTGCAGCACCAGACCCCGGTAAGCGATAACGAGCCCAAGGCTCCATATCATTACTTTATTTCTTTGTCTCTTTCTCAAAAGAAGGAAGGTTCCCTCGCCCACAAGGAAGGAGAAGATAATGGTGTGGACCGGGCCGTTCAAGAGAGTTTCTTTAAGGAGAAGATAATGGTGTGGACTAGGCCGTTCAAGAAAGTTTCTCCTTGCCGGGAAGCAGACGACAGAAAAGCTAAGTTGCTAAAGTTTGAGCAATCAGTTTTTTAAAGTTTTTAAGTTATTTTCATTGAACGACCGTGCCTTGTATGGAAAACCTGTGCGCGGAGGAACCAACTCGTAGCTAGTTGCGCCCTTACTTTGTTTCGAGTCCGCTCAACAACTTAAGTGAGCTGCGACAAGGTTGCTTGTCGGTAGCGACCCCGCCAGCAGGCTGCTGAAGTTCCGCACTCGGCGCTCGCGGCAAGGGTTCCTGCTCCGGCAAGTTTCCCTAGAAAGCATAGGGCAGGACCATACAAAGCCAAGAGTCGAGTAAAGGAAGTAACACTGCATTTTTTTTACCTAAGATAGAGTTATATTACAAAAGTAACTTGTCGCACCTCTAATAAAGTGTTCCCATGACATGACTAGCAGCGGCAAGAAAAGAAGAACGGACGGCCTAATCTACGCGACCGCCGTCAACCCTTTTGACCTCGTTCACCCTGTCCACAATGGGTGCGACGAGGGCCTTGAGTGCGTCAAGATCAGCGTCCGCCGGCAGCCTCCTGAGGACGTTGGTGAGGTTGAGGCCCGGATTGCGGAAGGCCACCTTCACCAGCACCTTCTCCAGAACTCCGGCACAAATCGAGCGCGACTCGTCGGCCAACTGCTTTGGGATCCGTTCCCGGAGCTGTTGAAGCGCCGTCGCCACGCCTTTGAAGAACAGAGTGAGCTTGGCGCTGGGTTGGAGGTTCTCGTCGGAGGAGTACCAGAAGCCTTCCACCCCCAATTGCACCAGCTCCTCTTCGATGACTGCAGCGATGTTCACGAGGCCCTCCGTCCAGAGCTCCACAGTATCTCTGAGAAGATTCTGGGTTTCGGCGGCCCTCGCCAACAGCGCCTCATTGGCCTTGATATCCTTCTTCAAGTCCGCCTCCCGTTTCTTGGCGCCGTCCAACGTCTCCGTCAAGGTGGCCAGCTTCAGCTCCAAATCAGCGTTGGAATCCTTGGCGGCGCGCAGCTCTTTGCCCTTCTTAGAGAGTTGGCCCTGCAGCTCACCGTGGGCAAGGGCATCCTTCTCGCGCTCCAGCTTGAGCGCGGCAAGCTCTTCGCCACCTACCTTCAGATCAGCCTCCAGCTGCGTCACCTTTACTTCCAATTCCTTCTTGGCGGTCTCGGCAGCCGCAGCCGCATCCTTTGCCTCTTGGAGCGTCCCGCCAAGTGCCTGTTCGCGCGCGGCGAGCTCCTCCTCGTGGCTGTCGAGGTTCACTTTCCGCTGAGCCAGCTCGCCTTCTCGCGCGTACAGCTTCTCGCCGGTGAGCCGCTGCTGCTCTTCAGCTTCGGCCTTCTCGAGGAGGAAGGCCTTCCGCTCTGCAGCAAGCTGCTCCCGCTCCTCCGCCAAAGCCCGGAGAGCTTCCTGGCGAAGACCCCGGAGCTCCTCCACGCGCTTCTCTATATCCACGCTCGCCTTCGCGACAAGCGCTTCCCGGGACTCCAACTTGACTTGCCGGGCGCGATAGAGCGCCAGCAGCCTCCGCAGCAGCCGCTCCTCCTCGGGTTCGTCACTGCTGCTTCCCGGCGCGTCAACGATCGACAACCCGGCGGAGGCGAGCACCTCCCCATCCAAAGCTTCTCCTTCCACCGGCGCCCTGGAGCTTGACGCCCAAGGGAGCTTGATGAAGATGCCCTCGCCAGCCTTCAGATAGGCGCCGGGCTGGGGCTCCTTGGAGCCTGACGCTGTGGCAGCGGCGGAGGGATCGGTGGTCGGTGCAGCGCTTGACGCTCCTGCGGCCTCAGGGCCGTCAGTGCGATCGCCAGATCCCCCGCCAGCTTCCTCGGCGGCAGCCTTGGCGGCCTCTTCGCCGGCGGGCACATCTGCACCAGCTCCTTCTTCGGTGGCCGCGGCATCATTAGTGTTGTCGCGCGCGTCTTCCTTGCCGCCCGCCTCGATCTCCATCGGATCCGCGGAGGGTGGATCTGACGACCGGAGAAGAATGAGGAATCAAACAAGCACTCGAGAAGAAAAATCAGCAGAAGAATACAAGGAAAGTTTCTGGCAAGAAGGACTACCTGTGCTGGGATCCGCTGTCATGAGCTCCACCTCCGGGGGCTCGTTGGCGCTGTCCCTTGCCGGAGACCCCTTCCTTGCCGGAGACTCCTCCCTTGCCGGAGATTGCGCCCTTGGCGGTGTAGTCGAAGCAGACGACGAGTTGGAGGTGATCACCACGCCCTCCCGATGAACCTGTTCTGCTCCTACACAAACAAACCAGAGATCAGATGTCAACAAAGGAAAAGAGCAACCACGCGCACCCAGAAGCAGAAAGTAAACCATGTACTTACGCTAGGGGCTGCGCTGGGGGCTGCTCTGCGAAGTAATGGCAGGATCCGGCAAGGTGGTCTCGGGCGCGCCTCCTGCCGTCGCAGTGGGCTCGTCCTCGATGATCACCACCTGAGTCTTGACCCTCTTCACCGCCCTCTGGGCCAGAGTCCTGAAAAGGGAGAGTCCAGGGTGGATCACATCAGATGCAAGACAAGAATAGCAAGTTGAAGAACTACAAGAACAACAAGGGAATCTTACTCTTCTTCCTCTTCCTCGTCGGAGCTGAGCGCAGAGAGGTCGAAGTTCGGCCCACCTCCGGCGCGACGAGGTGGAGGGGTGGGATCCCTTGGCCGCTTGGCGGGGACTGCGGCGCCAGCCCGAGATGGCCCCGCCCTAGTTGCCACTGCGGCGGGAGGCACACCCACGGCAACCGTACTTGCCGCGACGGAGCGCGTCGCGCGGCGATGCAGCTGTTGACCAGCTTGCCGCCCTGCTGCGTCCCCGATCCTGCGGAGGGGCCTTCTTGGCTGCACTGGGGGCTGCGCTCCGGGCCCTGCTCCCGGCAAGCTCCCTGGAGATGGCGGGCCGCTCACACCCTCGGCGGGCTCGCTCAACTCGGCGTCGGGCGCGGCAAGCTCTTCTTCGTCTTCGGGCCACTCCCGCTCGGCAAGAATCGTCGCCGATGCCGCGTCCGCCTCCTCCACCGTGAACCCAAATTCACCCGCGGCTGCGGCTGCCGCCGCCTCTTCCGCCCTGGTGGCGATGCGTTCCATCTCTTGATCGGTGGTGTCGCGGGTGAGGAGCTTCTTGTCGTCAGCATTGACCGCTACTTCCACTAGGCTGTCGAAGAACTGCTGCACAACGTCTCCGGCAGGCTCTTGCCAAGTTGGAGCGATCCCGTGCGAATCACACAACGGCATCATGGCGCAGATGCGGTCGCGCGAGGAGTTGTTGCACAGAGGAACGACGCCTGCCGGCAACCTGAACCACTCGGGATGCTGTGGGTCGTGCTTGAATATCTCCTTGAGTATCCCGTCCAACTCTATGACGGTGACATTGAAGTTGAGGCCTGGGCGCAACCTCATGATATCTGCCGGGCCTCCAAATTCCCAGGCGGGTCTCCCCCTCGCCTGCAGAGGGGCGATGCGCCGGCGAAGGAAATCTGCGCCGACAGCTCCTACAGTCAGCCCGGCAAGCCTGAGACGCAAGATCCGGGTGGTGGCGATCTTCAGCTTGTCGTCGTCCACGGACAGAGCGCTCCAGTCATTGCCACGCACTTCTGGGGCTTGGCGCAGGGCGGTGAACGGCTGCGGGCTCTCTTCTACAACCCAGCACCAATCTGCTCTCCACTCGTCCCACTTGCTGCGGAGCTCCCCCTCTAGATAAGTCTCCTTCTTGCCGGCCCGCGAGATCCAGGCGATCCCGCCGGCAAGGGGTTCCCCTCTCTCGACACGAGGCATAAAGAAGTGGCGGAAGAGAGCTACGTTGGGGTGGACTCCGACAAAGTTTTCGCATAGATGGGCGAAAACTGCCATGGTCAGAACGGCGTTGGGGGTGAAGTCAAGGAGGTGGAGTCCATAGGTGTTCATGACATCGCAAAAGAAATCAGAGAATGGCGGGCAGAGCCCGCAGTAGAAGAACACGGCGAAGAAAGGTACCCGCCAACTGGAGCTGCTTGCGAGGCGACGGCGGAGAGTACCTTCCTGCGTAGATGCGCCCGTGTCTCCGTCGACCAGAAGAGATAGTACCACTCCCTCAGCTCCTTCGCGGAGAGCTCGAGGGGGGGGGGGGAGTGGCCCGCTCCTTCCGCAGCGCCTCAAGCCGCTGCGCTTCGGTCGACTTCACAGCTTTCGCGGCCGCAGCCTTCGTGGCCATCCCCTTCCCGGGCTTCGGAGGCATGGCGGAGGCGGTGGGGGAGATCGACGGCGCTGGTGGTGGCGGCAGTGACGGGGGCGAAGCGCTGCTCTCTTTCGACTCTCCAAGCGGAGGAGGGCGGCGGAGATTTCTGAGATTGCAGCAGCAAAGGGCGGAGGTGGGGGAAATGCCCCTGTTTCCCCTGCTTATAAGGAGGAGGGGGTGAACGTTACGCTCTTTCCGAATAAAGAACCACCCACGATCTCTCCCACGACGCCGCGATTGACGCGTGCCGTTACGGGGGGCGCAGTGGATACGGAGTTAGATTCGGCATGACCCAGGCCCGCGCGTGCCCGTGCCCTGTTTTGGGCCTGCCCAACAGCGCTCGGCACCGTGTGTGGCCCAGGCCCGGGGGCTCCTGTCGGTGTACTAGAGTAGGGGTACCCTAGTATCCCGAACTTGTGCACGGGCAGTTGCAGCGCCCCGCGGCAAGGCTTGCCGGACGACCGCCAGGGTCCTCCGTTGGTTCCTTTGGAGCCATTCAAGAACAAAGTATTTAAGATGAAGAGACAAGGGCCCGGCAAGAGGAGCTTGCCGGGAAGAGACAAGGCCCCGGCAAGAGGAGCTTGCTGGGAAGAGACAAGGCCCCGGCAAGAGGAGCTTGCCGGGAAGGCCAACCATGGCACCTCAAGAAACTTGCCGCGACGCACCGCGTGTCCCGGCAAGGTCCGGCGAGCGACAAGCCTTCGGACGCGACAAGACGACGCCCCCGGCAAGGTACTTGCCGGGGGCCAGCTGCCACTCTGTACCCGCGCTCCAGCGCACCCACCCGCGTGTCGCCGTGAGGCTTTCTCAGGGGCGCGTGGCGGGAGCCTGTGCAGCCAGGGGTACATGGTGGCAAGCGGAGATGAATAGAAGGCCATCGTGGCAAATGGTGGCGCTCCTAGCGGTCACTTTTTGCACTGTTCAGGCAACCCAGATAGGCATTCAATGACCTTGTCCCCTGCCGTCAGAGTTAGGTAGGGTACACTGTATCCACAGTAGCGGTAGCTGCACCCACCGCATTCTTTTCCATTTTTACCCTTCTAGTCTACGTTGCCACCTGTTGGTGACCCCTTTGAGAGTATAAAAGGAGGCCCATGCGCAACATAGAAGGGGTTCGGTTCGTTCAGTTCAGGTTCAGCTCACTCGAAACACCAAGAACATTCTCACGCTCGGTCTGGCAGCGTTCATCGCTCCTGAGCAAGAACTCAATACAACCAGACAAGCAGCAGTAGGGTTTTACGCATCCGTGCGGCCCGAAGCTGGGTAAAACTGCTCACCTGTACTGCCTCGATCCGCTCTTCGTGCGACCTCCGCCCCCCTTCCGAACCGAAAAGGGCTCGGTCCCCATAGGTGTTCGAGGATCAGCTTCCCCGACAGTCATGTCTACATAGTTCTCGAACCCGTAGGGTCCGCACGCTTAATGTTACGATGACAGTTTTATTATGAGTTTATAAGTTTTGATGTACTGATGTTTGTTCGGAGTCCCGGATGTGATCGCGGACATGACGAGGAGTCTCGAAATGGTCGAGACATAAAGATTGATATATTGGAAGCCTATGTTTGGACATCGGAAGTGTTCCGGGTGAAATCGACATATTACCGGAGTACCGGGAGGTTACCGGAACCCCCCGGGGGGTTATTGGGCCTACATGGGACTTGAGGGAGAAGAGGGAAGGAGGCAGGAGGGGGCCGCGCGCCCCTCCCCTTCCTAGTCCGAATAGGACAAGGGAAAGGGGGGCGGCGCCCCCCTTTCCTTCCCCTCTTCCTCCTCTTTCCCCCCTTCTCCTACTCCAACTAGGAAAGAAGGGAGTCCTACTCCCGGTGGGAGTAGGACTCCCCCCTTGGCGCGCCCTCCTTGGCCGGCCGCCTCCTCCCCCCTGGCTCCTTTATATACGGGGGCGCGGGGGCACCCATAGACACACAAGTTGATCTACGGATCATTCCTTAGCCGTGTGCGGTGCCCCCCTCCACCATATTCCACATCGATCATATCATCGCGGAGTTTAGGCGAAGCCCTGCGCCGGTAGAACATCATCATCGTCACCACGCCGTCGTGCTGACGGAACTCATCTCCGGAGCTTTGCTGGATCGGAGCCCGGAGATCGTCATCGAGCTGAACGTGTGCTCAACTCGGAGGTGCCGTACGTTCGGTGCTTGGATTGGTCGGATCGTGAAGACGTACGACTACATCAACCGCGTTGTGCTAACACTTCCGCTTACGGTCTACGAGGCTACATGGACAACACTCTCCCCTCTCGTTGCTATGCCATCACCGTGATCTTGCGTGTGCGTAGGAATTTTTTTGAAATTACTACGTTCCCCAACAAGATGATCTTAGGAAACCGTTAGCCAATCTGAAAGAAAAATCTTTGAATGCTAGAATGCAATATGATGTTAAGTTTGCTACTTCACCTATCTTTGTTATAGATAAGTATTATGAATTCTCTATCGATCCTGAGTTAATTACTTTGGTTGAATATGATCCTTTCTATGGTTATGAAACTGAAATTGTTGTGGTAAATCTTACTAAATTGAATGATATAGCCACCGTATTTGCTCATGAGGAAACAATTCGCTATTACTATATTCTTAAATTGTTTCCTTTCTCATTAAAGGGTGATGCTAAGTTATGCTTTAATTCCCTTGCTCATGGTTGTGTGCGTAGTCCCCAGGATATGATTTACTACTTCTCTCAAAAATATTTCCCCACTCATAAGAAACAAGCTGCCTTAAGGGAAGTATTTAACTTTGTGCAAATTGAAGAACAGAGTCTCCCACAAGCTTGGGGGAGGCTTCTCCAATTACTTAATGCTTTGCCTGATCATCCTCTCAAGAAAAATGAAATACTTGATATCTTTTATAATGGACTAACCGATGCTTCCAGAGACCACCTGGATAGTTGTGTTGGTTGTGTTTTCAAGGAAAGAACTGTTGACCAAGATGAATTGCTATTGAATAATATATTGAGTAATGATAATGATTGGACACTTCCTGAATCAACTCTTAAGCCAACTCCGAAGAAAAGTGGTATCCTATTTCTTAGTCCTGAAGATATGCAAGAGGCAAAGAAATCTATGAAAGAAAAAGGTATTAAAGCTGAAGATGTTAAGAATCTACCGCCTATTAAAGAAATACATGGTCTTGATAACCCGACATAGGTAGTGGAGGTAAACTCTCTCCATAGATTTGATGAAGGTGATATTCCTCATAACAAGTCTGCTAGTCAACGCTTGGATGAGTTTGATAACTTTAATGTTAAACAAGAAAACTTTAATGCTTATGTTAGTAGACAATTGAAATGTAATGCTTACATGCTTGACCACTTGGGTTATTTGAGTAGAACTGTTAATGATCTTAAGCTTATTAGTAAAAATGCTTCCATGGTCACCACTCAAGTAGAACAAGTACTTAAGGCACAAGATGATTTGCTTAATGAGAATAGTAAGAATAATGATAATGATGTTAGGGTTATGACTAGAGGTGGTAAGATAACCCAGGAACTTTTGTATCATGAGGTCCCACAATGATAATGATGTAGAGATCAAACCTGTTGTTGATCTTGATAAGCCACAATCAAAGAATCAACGTTATGATAAGAGAGACTTCATTGCTAGGAAACATGGTAAAGAAAGAGAACCATGGGTTCAGAAACCCATGCCCTTTCCTCCTAAACCATCCAAGAAAAAGGATGATGAGGATTTTGAGCGCTTTGCGGAAATGATTAGACCTATCTTTTTGCGTATGTGTTTGACTGATTTGGTTAAAATGCCTCCTTATGGTAGTATTTGAAAGATATTGTCATTAATAAAAGGAAGATACCTGAGGCTGAGATTTCCACCATGCTTGCTAATTATACTTTTAAGGGTGGAATACCAAAGAAACTAGGAGATCCAGGGGTACCAACTATACCACGCTCTATTAAAAGAAACTATGTTAAAACTGCTTTATGTGATTTGGGAGTCGGTGTTAGTGTTATGCCTTTCTCTTTATATCATAGACTTCAATTGAATAAGTTGACACCAACTGAAGTTTCTTTGCAAATGGCTGATAAATCAACTGCTATACCCATCGGTATTTGTGAGGATGTGCCTGTTGTGGTTGCAAACGTTACTATCATAACAGACTTTGTTATTCTTGATATCCCTGAGGACGACAGTATGTCGATCATCCTTGGTATACCCTTTTTGAATACTGCAGGGGCTATCATTGATTGCAACAAAGGCAATGTCACTTTTCATATTAATGGTAATGAGCATACGGTACACTTTTCGAAGAAACAACCTCAAGTTCATAGTATCAATTCTGTTGGAAAAATTCCAATTATTACTATTGGAGGTTTTGAATTCCCTCTTCCTACTGTCAAAAAGAAATATGATATTCTTATTGTTGGGGACATGCATAACCCCATTGAGGTAACCTAGTGTTATTCAAAAGTTCTCCGGTTTCAAGTCATTCGGAAGAAGTTTGTTAATAAGACTTGATCAACCTTATTAATGGATTCCTTTTGATGAGCATGGGATGGATGAATTTAGAAAGCGCAACTTTCTGTACCTATCTTTTAATTTTTGTTATTTAGATTAAATAAAGAAAAAAAATAGTATTTTATGTCCGTTTTCTGAATTATCCATGCAATAAAAAATATCCCAAAAATAAAAGTTCTCCAAATGCCCTAAAAATTTAGTTAGATTCTTTATAGAATATTTGAGAATTTTTGGCACTAAGCACACCAGGGGGCCTCACCAGTGGGTCACAAGGGTGGAGGGCGCGCCCTACCCACCTAGGCCCGCCCACTGACCTTGTCGGTCCCACGTGGGTCCACTCCACTTATTCCGCACCCATACACTTCGTCTTCCTCCAGAAAGATTTATCCCGTAGCTCAAACCCGTTTTCTTGCTCATTTTGCTGCCATTTTTTATCTCCTTGCCCAAAGCTCCATTCACAAAACTGCTTTGGTGGATTGTTCTTCGGTATGTTACTCCTCCAATTGTCCAATTAGTTTTTGTTCTAGTGCTTTATTTATTGCAAATCTTTGCTGCTTAGGGCCGGTGACCCTGTTCTTGAGCTTGCATGTCAAATTTATATGGTTCAAAGTAGTTTTGACGCATGATATAGCCTCTAGGCACTTGTGGGGTAGTTGCTATCAATTTTATTGAGTTTGGTTCACTTTTATTTTGAGTCACTAAAACTTTTAGAAATTTTTAGTAGAAGAAAATGATGAGGAGATTGTTGAGAGGCTCCTCGAGCCGGGGTTCAAAGGAGAAACAAAATGAGGAGAAGGAGAAGCCGAAGTACAATCTTCCTCGCGCCGCGGAGATTCGGCCGTGTGAATAGCCATGTGATGCATTCCTGGAGGCGGGCAGAATTTATGAGGATTTCTATTATTTGGCTGAGAATGCAGGCATCACCGACTTCCTCCACGACCAATGTGATCAATATCTCTTACTCACTAATACTTTCATTCAAAATTTTCATTCTCATGCTAGGAGATCACCACCCATGGTAGAGTTTCACTTATATGATGTGCATAAAGAGATGACGCTTTATGACTTTTATGAGGTTTGTAAATTACCTTATGAGGGTAGCGTCGATGAACCACGTCCTAGACATATGGAAGATTTCATTGATGAAGTCACCATGGGGGAAAGGAGAAAGGTGATAGAAGAGAGAGTGGCTAGTTTACATTTTCCTGTTTTGCGCTACTACTCATTATTTGCTGGAAGGTGTTTAATTGGTTGCAGGGAGAGTGGAGGCCTTAGTGCTCCTGACCTTGCAATTCTGCGCCATGCTTTACTTTGTGATAAAACTTTCAGTTTAGGCGCTATGGTTGCTAAACAGTTGAGTTTAAACCGTACAAAGGGTCCTATTTTTGGAGGTATCTTTGCCTCCCGCCTTGCTATACGCTTTGAGATACCCATTAGGCACGATGAGAAAGAGGAGAAACTACTACCCACTATATACTTAGATTATGAAAGAATGGTAGCACATAAATTAATTCGCTTTGATGAGGAAAAGAGACTCATTTATAACCTGATATTTAGCAAGGATACTTTTTAGATTATTACCTTGTGTACACCTACTTTGTTCGATATTCATTCAGGTAGGTACTTCGTTTTTCCAATGGACATTCATGCATACTGGGAGGGGACACAATCCCCAGCTCTAGAGCAAGAGCCTACACTTGATCCATATCAGGAGTCTATTTATCGATGGGATCCACAGGAGCTCGCCAACCAGTGGAACCCCCAGGACCCTCCTCAACCAGAGAGGGCTACTTTGATACATGGACATACACCAACTTAGGCCAAAAGCCTAAGCTTGGGAGTACGTATTTCTCACCGACATTACATTCATGTTCACACACTCATTCCAGTTGTCGGTGTTCGTTCTTTTTCATTGTATTATGCAGGTTAGTTTATTTTCTTTTTCTTGCTTTCTTCTTGTGTGTTTGAATTTTTTTTTAAAAATTAGTTGTAGCTTCTAGCTAGTTTACTTTCCATGTTTTCGTACTAGTAGTACTAAAAGAAAATCCAAAAAGATTTCTCGTTCTTCTTTTGCTTGTTGGGAGCATTCCCGTGTAAATAGTTTTTCTCGTTCTTGTTTTACTTTCTTCATAAAAGGAAAATACTCCAAAAACATTTCATTGAGTTTCTTTGAAATTATTTTCTTTTCTTTGGGGGACGAGAGGAGAAGAGCACGATGAAAATGATGAGTGTCTCTCATATGCATTATTGTTGATCTAACAAAGAGCCCATATTACCTTTTCTTCTCCTTTGAAAAAATGTTTGCAGATTCTAGCTTTGTCCAATGCACGTGCACTATTATTGTTATCCACACCGTTCGGTCGTGCAAGTGAAAGGCAATAATGACGATACATGATGAAATGATTGAGATGAGGAAAAGCTGGTATGAACTCGGCCTATCTTGTTTTTGTAAATATGATTAGTTCATCATTCCTGATTCAGCCTATTATGAATGAAACATGTTTGCAATGACAATTAGAGATTATAGTTATTCGTGCCATGCTTAATTAGCTAGGAGTTTATAATGGTTTACCTTGCGTTCCAACATGCATTTAAAATGGTTGTGATGTAGTATGATAGGATGGTATACTCCTTTGAATGATTCGAGTGGCTTGACTTGGCACATGTTCACGCATATAGTTGAAACAAAATCAACATAGGCTCCATAATATTTTTGTTCATTGTGATTTATATCCTACTCATGCTTTTACTCGTTGTTGGTTAATCTCAATGCATGTTTATGAATGTTGTCGCTCTCTAGTTGGTCGCTCCCCAGTCTTTTTCTAGCCTTCACCTATACTAAGCTAGAATAGTGCTTGTGCATCCACTTCCATAAACCCAAAGTTGTTCCATATGAGTCCATCATACCTACCTATATGTGGTATTTACCTGCCGTTCCAAGTAAATTGGCATGTGCCAAACTCTAAACCTTCAAATGATAATCTGTTTTGTATGCCTGAATCGCTCATGTAGAAACTAGGGTTGTCTATATGTTCCATGCTAGGTGGGTTATTCTCATGATGAGTGGACTCCGCTCATCATTCACGAGAAAATGGTTGGTAACCGGGACGCCCAGTCCCATGCTCAAATCAAATCAAAATTATAATTGCAAAGAAAACTCCCCCATGATTGTTGTTAGTTGGGCGGTACCTGTTGTTTCGGACTAGTCGTGGAGTATGCTTGTTGGTGGTGGGGGAGTATAAACTCTACCATTCTGTTTGGGAACCTCCTATAATGTATGTAGCATGGAAGATACCGAGATTTGTTGGTTGTCATGTTGACAATGAAAGCATACTGCTCAAAATATTATTTATCTCTGTTTCAAAAACTAGAGCTCTGGCACCTCTGCAAATCCCTGCTTGCCTCTGCGAAGGGACTATCTATTTACTTTCATGTTGAGTCATCATCCTCTTACAAAAAGCACCAGTTAGAGAGCACCACTATCATTTCTATGCATTGCTATTAATTTATATTGAGTATGACTGTGATTGGATCTCTTTTACCATGAATTAGAATGTCTAGTCAGTCCTTGATCTTCAGGGGTGCTCTGCATTTATGTTTTGCGGTCTCAGAAAGGGCTAGCGAGATACCATCTTGTTATATCATATCATGATTGTTTTGAAAAAGTGTTGTCATCCGAGATTCAATATTATTTCTCGCTAGCTGATTGTGCCATTGATATGAGTAAATGTCAGACCAAAATGTTATTGTGAATCTGGTTAGTTCATAATATTTGCTAAAAACTTGAAAGTTGGCTTTACATATTTGCAACAACAAGGTCAAACAAAGTTTGTAAAAGTTTTTCTTTATCACTTTCAGTTTGTCAACTGAATTGCTTGAGGAAAAGCAATGGGTTAAGCTTGGGTAGTTGATACGTCTCCAACGTATCTACTTTTCCAAACACTTTTGCCCTTGTTTTGGACTCTAACTTGCATGATTTGAATGGAACTAACCCGGACTGACGCTGTTTTTAGCAGAACTGCCATGGTATTATTTTTGTGCAGAAATAAAAGTTCTCGGAATGACCGGAAAATCCACAGATACACGTTTTGGAATAAATAAAAAATATTGGCGAAAGAATCAACCGAAGGGGGCCCACACCCTGTCCACAAGGGTGGAGGGCGTGTGCACACCCCTGGGGCGCGCCCTCTGTCCTTGTGGCCCCCTGTACGTCCACCGACCTCAACTCCAACTCCATATATTTACGTTCGGGGAGAAAAAAATCAGAGAGAAGGATTCATCACGTTTTACGAAACGGAGCTGCCGCCAAGCCCTGTTCTTCCCCAGGAGGGCAGATCTGGAATCCGTTCGAGGCTCCCGAGAGGGGAATCCGTCGCCATCGTCATCATCAACCATCCTCCATCACCAATTTCATGATGCTCACCGCCGTGCGTGAGTAATCTCATCATAGGCTTGCTGGACAGTGATGGGTTGGATGAGATTTACCATGTAATTGAGTTAGTTTTGTTAGGGTTTGATCCCTAGTGTCCACTATGTTCTAAGATTGATGTTGCTATGACTTTGCTATGCTTAATGCTTGTCACTAGGGTCCGAGTGCCATGAATTCATATCTTAATCCTTTATGTTTTCATGAATATATTTGTGTTCTTGATCCTATCTTGCAAGTTATAGTCACCTACTACGTGTTATGATCAGGCAACCCCAGAGTGACAATAGTCGGGACACTTCCCGGTGATGACCGTAGTTTGAGGAGTTCATGCATTCACTAAGTGTTAATGCTTTGATCCAGTACTCTATTAAAAGGAGGCCTTAATATCCCTTAGTTTCCAATAGAACCCCGCTGCCACGGGAGGTTAAGACAAAAGATGTCATGCAAGTTCTTTACCATAAGCACGTATGACTATATTCGGAATACATGCCTACATTATATTGATGAATTGGAGCTAGTTCTATGTCACCCTAGGTTATAACTGTTGCATGATGAATGCCATCCGACATAATTATCCATCAGTTATCGACTGCCTACGAGCTCGTTTGATATTGATCTTTGCTTAATTATTTTTCCGTTGCCACTGTTACGATTGCTACAAAACTACTACTCTTACTTTTGCCACTGTTACCGTTACTTCCATACTACTTTTCTACAGAAATTAAGTCTTTCATGTGTGGTTGAATTGACGACTCAGCTGCTAATACTGGAGAATATTCTTTGGCTCCCCTTGTGTCGGATCAATAATTTTGGGTTTAATACTCTACCCTTGAAAACCGTTGCAATCCCCTATACTTGTGGGTTATCAAGACCTTTTTCTGGCACCATTGCTGGGGAGCATAGCTCTATTCTCTGAGTCAGTTGGGATTTATATATGTTGATCACTATGAGGAATTTGAAAGATCAAAGAACCAAGATGTATCCCTCTACTACGAGGGAAGGTAAGGAACTGCCATCTAGCTCTGCCCTTGATTCCCCTTCCGTTTTGATTAAACTTGTGACGCCTACACTTGCTATTGATTTTGATATGTCGCATGTTATGATGATGCCACTTCTGCTATGCATGATGCTTATGATGATACTACGTCTCTACTTGATAATATTGTGCCACTAGGTGAATATCTTGATGAACAACTTGCTAGGGTTAGAGGGAATGAAATTACTAAAACTGATGATATTATTGAAACTGAATATTATGATTCTCCCCTTAGATATGAATTGCCTGTTGTAGATGGGGGTTATATTATGGATGAGGAAACTGCTAGAGACTTTCTTGCTTGTAATGATAGAGATGACCTTAAGAAACTATTAGCCAAGCTGAAAGAAAAATCTTTGAATGCTAGAATGCAATATGACTCTAAGTTGTCTACTTCACCTATCTTTGTTACTGATAAGGATTATGAATTCTCTGTCGATCCTGAGTTAATTACTTTGGTTGAATATGATCCTTTCTATGGTTATGAATTTGAAACTGTTGTGGCACATCTTATTAAATTGAATGATATAGCCACCCTATTTGCTCATGAGGAAAAATTCGCTATTACTATATTTAAATTGTTTCCTTTCTCATTAAAGGGTGATGCTAGGTTATGGTTTAATTCTCTTGCTCCTGGTTGTGTGTGTAGTCCCCATGATATGATTTACTACTTCTCTCAAAATTATTTCCCCACTCATAAGAAACAAGATGCCTTAAGGGAAATATTTAACTTTGTGCAAATTGAAGAAGAGAGTCTCCCACAAGCTTGGGGGAAGCTTCTCCAATTACTTAATGCTTTGCTTGATCATCCTCTGAAGAAAAATGAAATACTTGATATCTTTTATAATGGACTAACCGATGCCTCCAGAGACCACCTGGATAGTTGTGATGGTTGTGTTTTCAGGGAAAGATTGTTGAGCAAGCTGAATTGCTATCGAATAATATATTGAGTAATGATAATGATTGGACACTTCCTAAACCAACTCCTAAGCCAACTCTGAAGAAAAGGGGTATTCTATTTCTTAGTCCCGAAGATATGCAAGAGGCAAAGAAATCTATGAAAGAAAAATGTATTAAAGCTGAAGATGTTAAGAATTTACCGCCTATTGAAGAGATACATGGTCTTGATAACCCGACACAGGTAGTGGAGGTAAAGTCTCTCCATAGATTTCATGAAGGTGATATTCCTCATAATAAGTCTGCTAGTCAATGCTTGGATGAATTTGATAACTTTATTGTTAAACAAAAAACTTCAATGCTTATGTTAGTAGACAATTGAAATGTAATGCTTACATGCTTGACCACTTGGGTTATTTGAGTAGAACTGTTAATGATCTTAAGCTTATTAGTAAAAATGCTTCCATGGTCACCACTCAAGAAGAACAAGTACTTAAGGCACAAGATGATTTGCTTAGTGAGTTGAATAGTAAGAATAATGATAATGATGTTAATGTTAGGACTAGAGGTGGTAAGATGACCAGGAACCTTTGTATCCCGAGGGCCATCCTAAAAGAGTTGTGCAAGATTCTCAGAGAATTAATTCTGATGCACCTAGTCCTTCTAATCAAAAGAAAAAGAAAGCTGGTAGGACTTTGCATGCTTCTAGTGAACCCGTTGTAGACACACCCGAGAATCCTAATGATATTTCTATTTCTGATGCTGAGACACAATCTGGTGATGAACATGAACCTAGTGATAATGTTAATAATGATGTTCATGTTGGTGCGCAACCTTGTAATGATAATGATGTAGAGATTGAACCTGTTGTTGATCTTGATAACCCGCAATCAAAGAATCAATGTTATGATAAGAGAGACTTCATTGCTAGGAAACATGGTAAAGAAAGAGAACCATGGTTTCAGAAACCCATGCCCTTTCCTCCTAAACCATCCAATAAAAAGGATGATGAGGATTTTGAGCGCTTTCCTGAAATGATTAGACCTATCTTTTTGCATATGTGTTTGACTGATATGCTTAAAATGCCTCCTTATGCTAAGTATATGAAAGATATTGTCACTAATAAAAGAAAGATACCGGAGGCTGAGATTTCCACCATGCTTGCTAATTATACTTCAAAGGGTGGAATACCAAAGAAACTAGGAGATCAAGGGGTACCAACTATACCATGCTCCATTAAAAGAAACTATGTTAAAACTGCTTTATGTGATCTTTGAGCCGGTGTTACTGACTTATTGTTATGCCTTTCTCTTTATATTATAAACTTGAGTTGAGTAAGTTTACACCCACTAAAATTTCTTTGCAAATGGCTGATAAATCAACTGCTATACCAATTGGTATTTGTGAGGATATGCCTGTTGTGGTTGCAAACGTTACTATCATAACAAACTTTATTATTCTTGATATTCCCGAGGATGATAGTATGTTGATAATCCTTGGTAGACCCTTTTTGAATACTGTAGGGGCTGTCATTGATTGCAACAAAGGCAATGTCGCTTTTCATGTTAATGGTAATGAGCATACGGTACACTTTCCGAAGAAACAACCTCAAGTTCATAGTATCAATTCTATTGGAAAAATTCCAACTATTACTATTGGAGGTTTTGAATTCCCTCTTCCTACTGTCAAAAAGAAATATGATATTATTATTGTTGGGGACATGCATATCCCCGTTGAGGTAACCTAGTGTTATTCGAAAGTTCTCTCGTTTCAGGTCATACGGAAGAAGTTTGTTAATAAGACTTGATCAACCTTGTTAATGGATTCCTTTTGATGAGCATGAGATGGATGAATTTAGAAAGCACAACTTTCTGTACCAATCTTTTACTTTCTGTTATTAAGATTAAATAAAGCAAAAATATTATTTTATGTTTGTTTTTTGAATTATCCATGCAATAAAAAATACCCTGAATATAAAAGTTCTCCAAATGCCTTGAAAATTTATTATAATTTTTTATAGAACTTTTGAGAATTTTTGGCACTGAGAACACACCAGGGGGCCTCACTAGTGCGCCACAAGGGTGGAGGGTGCATCCTACCCCCGGGGTGTGCCCCCCGACCTTGTGGGTCACACGTGGGTCCCCTCCACTTATTCCAGCACCCATCCACTTCGTCTTCCTCCAGAAAAAATCACCCCGTAGCTCAAACTCGTTTTCTTGCTCATTTTGTTGCCATTTTCGGTCTCCTTGCTCAAAGCTCCATTCACAGAACTGCTTTGGGGGATTGTTCTGCGATATGTGACTCCTCCAATGTTCCAATTAATTTTTGTTCTAGTGCTTTATTTATTGCAAATCTTTGCTGCTTATGCCCGGTGACCCTGTTCTTAAGCTTGCATGTCAAATTTATATGGTTCAAAGTAGTTTTGATGCATGATATAGCCTCGAGGCACTTGTGGGAGTAGCTGCTATTAATTTTGTTGAGTTCGGTTCACTTTTATTCTAAGTCACTAAAATTTTAGAAATTTTCAGAGGAAGAAAATGATGCGGAGATTATTGAGAGGCTCCTTGAGCCAGGATTCGAAGGAGAAAGAAAATGAGGAGAAGGAGAAGCCCAAGTACAATCTTCCTCGCGCCACGGAGATTCGGCCGTGTGAATGGCCATGTGATGCATTCTTGGAGGCGGCCGGAGTTTATGAGGATTTCTATTATTTGGCTGAGAATGCAGGCATCACCGACTTCCTCCACGACCAGTGTGATCAGTATCTCTTACTCACTAATACTTTCATGAAAAATTTTCATTTTCATGCTAGGAGATCACCACCCATGGTATAGTTTCAATTATATGATGTCATAAAGAGATGATGCTTTATGACTTTTATGAGGTTTGTAAATTACCTTATGAGGGTAGTGTCGAGGAACCACGTCCTAGAGATGTGGAAGATTTCATTTATGAAGTCACCATGGGGGAAAGGAGAAAGGTGTCGGAAGCGAGAGTGGCTAGTTTACATTTTCCTGTTTTGCGCTACTACTCTTATTTGCTGGGAGGTGTTTAATTAGTCGCGGGGAGAGTGGAGGCCTTAGTGCTCCTGACCTTGCCATTCTGCGCCATGCTTTACTTCGTGATAAAACTTTCAGTTTAGGCGCTATGGTTGCTAAACGGTTGAGTTTAAACCGTATAAAGGGTCCTATTTTCGAAGGTATCTTTGCCTCCCGCCTTGCTAGACGCTTCAAGATACCCATTAGGCACGATGCGAAAGAGGAGAAACTGCTACCCACTATATACTTAGATTATGAAAGCATGTTAGCACATAAGTTTATTCGCTTTATTAGGAAAAGAGACTCATTTATAACCTGATATTTAGCGAGGATACTTTTTAGATTATTACCTTGCCTGCACCTACTTTGTTTGATATTCATTCAGATAGGTACTTCGTTTTGCCCGCGGACATTCATGCATACTGGGAGGGGACACGATCCCCAGCTCCTGAGCCATAGCCTTCAACAGATCCATATCAGGAGTCTATTTATCAGTGGGATCCATAGGAGCTCGCCAACCAGCGGAACCCCCAGGATCCTCCTCAGTACACCAGAGAGGGCTACTTTGATCCATGGGCATAGACCAACTTAGGCCAAAAGCCTAAGCTTGGGGGAGTACATATTTCACACCGACATTAGATGCATGTTCACACACTCATTCCAGTTGTCGGTGTTCATAATTTTTCATTGTATTATCCATGTTAGTTTATTTTCTTTTTCTCGCTTTCTTCTTGTGTGTTTGAAAAACTTTGAGAAAAATCTAAAAAAATTAGTTGTAGCTTCTAGCTAGTTTACTTTCCATGTTTGCTTAGTAGTAGTACTAAAAGAAAACCCAAAAAGATTTCTCATTCTTCTTTTGCTTGTTGACAGCTTTCCCGTGTAAATAGTTTTTCTCGTCCTTGTTTTACTTTCTTTAGAAAAACAAAAGACTCCAAAAACATTTTAGTGTGTTTCTTTGAAATTATTTTCTTTTCTTTGGGGGACGAGAGGAGAAGACCACGATGAAAATGGTGAGTGGCTCTCATATGCATTATTGTTGATCTAACAAAGAGCCCATATTACCTTGTCTTGTCCTTTGAATAAATGTTTGTAGATTTCAGCTTAGTCCAATGCATGTGCCCTATTATTATTATCCACACCGTTCGGTCATGCAAGTGAAAGGAAATAATGACGATATATGATGAAATGATTGAGATGAGGAAAAGCTGGTATGAACTTGACCTATCTTGTTTTTGTAAATATGATTAGTTCATTGTTCCTGATTCAGCCTATTATGAATGAAACATGTTTGCAATGACAATTAGAGAGTATAGTTACTCGTGCCATGCTTAATTAGCTAGGAGTTTATAATTGGTTACGATGTAGTATGATAGGATGGTATCCTCCTTTGAATGATTCGAGTGGCTTGACTTGGCACATGTTCACGCATGTAGTTGAAACAAAATCAACATAGTGATATTTTTGTTCACGGTGATTTATATCCTACTCATGCTTGCACTCATTGTTGGTTAATCTCAATGCATGTTCATGACTGTTGTCGCTATCTAGTTGGTCGCTTCCCAGTCTTTTTCTAGCCTTCACCAATACTAAGCGGGAATACTGCTTGTGCATCCACTTCCATAAAACCAAATTTGTTTCATATAAGTCCACCATACCTACCTATATGCGGTACTTACCTGCCGTTCCAAGTAAATTTGCATGTGCCAAACTCTAAACCTTCAAATGATAATCTGTTTTGTATGCCTGAATCACTCATGTAGCAACTAGGGCTATCTATATCTTCCATGCTAGGTGGGTTATTCTCATGATGAGCGGACTCCGCTCATCATTCACGAGAAAATGGCTGGTAACCGGGATGCCCAGTCCCATGCTCAAATCAAATCAAAATTATAATTACAAACAAAACTACCCCAGGATTGTTGTTAGTTGGACAGTACCCATTATTTCAAACCAGCCGTGGAGTGTGGCTGTTGGTGGTGGGGGACTATAAACTTTACCATTCTGTTTGGGAACCACCTATAATGTATGTAGCATGGAATATACCGATATCTCTTGGTTGTTATGTTTACAATGAAAGCACACCGCTCAAAATATTATTTATCTCTGTTTTGAAAACTCGAGGTCTAGCACCTTTGCAAATCCCTGCTTCCCTCTGCGAAGGGGCTATCTATTTACTTTCATGTTGAGTCATCATCCTCTTATAAAAAGAACCAATTAGAGAGCACCACTGTCATTTGTATGCGTTGCTATTAATTTATATTTAGTATGACTGTGACTGGATCTCTTTTACCATGAATTACAATGTCTAGCCAGTCCTTGATCTTCAGGGGTGCTCTGCATTGATGTTTTGCGGTCTCAAAAAGGGCTAGCGAGATACCATCCTATTATATCATATCATGATTGTTTTGAAAAATTGTTTTCATTCGAGATTCGTTATTATTGCTTGCTAGCTGATTGTGCCATTGATATGAGTAAATGTGAGACCTAAATGTTATTGTGAATATGGTTAGTTCATAATCTTTACTGAAAACTTGAATGCTGGCTTTACATATTTGCAACAACAAGATCAAACAGAGTTTGTATAAGTTTTTCTTTATCACTTCCAGTATGTCAACTGAATTGCTTGGGGATAAGCAATGGGTTAAGCTTCGGGGAGTTGATACGTCTCCATCGTATCTACTTTTCCAAACTCTTTTGCCCTTGTTTTGGACTCTAATTTGCATTATTTGAATGGAACTAACCCGGACTGATGCTGTTTTCAGCAGAATTGCCATGGTGTTATTTTTGTGCAGAAATAAAAGTTCATGGAATGACCTGAAACTTCAGGGAGATCAGTTTTGGAATAAGTAAAAAATCTTGGTGAAAGAGTCAATCGAAGAGGGCCCACACCTTGTCCAAAGGGGTGGAGGGCGCGGCTGGGGCGCGTCCTCTGTCCTTGTGGGCCCCCTGGACCTCCACCGACATCAACTCCAACTCCGTATATTCATGTTCGGGGAGAAAAAAATCAGAGAGAAGGATTCATCACGTTTTACGATACAGAGCCGCCACCAAGCCCTGTTCTTCCTAGGGAGGGCAGATCTGGAGTCCTTTCGGGGCTCCGGAGAGGGGAATCGGTCGCCATCGTCATCATCAACCATCCTCTGTCACCAATGCCATGTTATTCACCGCCGTGCATGAGTAATCCCATCATAGGCTTGCTGGACGGCGATGGGTTGGATGAGATTTACCATGTAATCAAGTTAGTTTTATAGGGTTTGATCCTTAGTATCCACTATGTTCTAAGATTGATGTTGTTATGACTTTGCTATGCTTAATGCTTGTCACTAGGCCTGAGTGCCATGAATTCAGATCTGAACCCTTTATGTTTTCATGAGTATATGTGTTCTTGATCCTATCTTGCAAGTTATAGTCACCTACTACATGTTATGATCCGGCAATCCTGGAGTGACAATAGTCGGGACACTTCCCAGTGATGACCGTAGTTTGAGGAGTTCATGTATTCACTAAGTGTTAATGCTTTGGTCCGGTACTCTATTAAAAGGAGGCTTGAATATCCCTTAGTTTCCAATAGGAACCCGCTGCAACAGGCGGTTAGGACAAAAGATGGCATGCAAGTTCTTTTCCATAAGCATCTATGACTATATTCGAAATACATGCCTACATTATATTGATGAATTGGAGCTAGTTCTGTGTCACCCTAGGTTATAATTGTTTCATGATGAATGCCATCCGACATAATTATCCATCATTGATCCATTGCCTACGAGCTCGTTTCATATTGATCTTTGCTTAGTTACTTTTCCGTTGCCACTGTTACGATTGCTACAAAACTTCTACTATTACTTTTGCCACTGTTACCGTGACTTCCATACTATTTTGCTACTAAATACTTTGCTGCAGATATTAAGTGTTTCAGGTGTGGTTGAATTGACAACTCAACTGCTAATACTTGAGAATATTCTTTGGCTCCCCTTGTGTCGAATTAATAAATTTGGGTTGAATACTCTACCCTCGAAAACTATTGCGATCCCCTATACTTGTGGGTTATCATGGCTACAGACGGTCGCGAGCCCATAGTGCCTAGATCGGGCCCGACGTGCCACCCAGGGGGATGACCAACCCAACTGATCCGCTCTGGAGTGGCCGCTCCCCGCACCAGCTCAGCTACAACCTCCACCGCGTCGCACTACCCATGCAGCTGCACCCACCGCCAGGCCGACACACAGGCACAACTAGTCAACCTCCGACCAACCCAAGAAGTCACGGAACACGCCATAGCCATGCAACATGTGTCACTCTTGCATGTGTGCATCGCAGCCTAGCTCCAGTCAGTACCCTGCACTGCGCCTGCCATGCCTCAACCGGGATGAGAAGCCCCCCGCGGCTCCTACCCCAGGCAAGAGGGAAGGAAGTCCTACCACTGCGGACACCGTTCGGTCTGCCCGACAGCGGCGGAGGAAAAAGTGGTGAGTGTGGTGGCTACCGATGGCTAGGGTTTCACGCCAAGTGGCCTGTAGGGTATTTTATGATAATACAAGGAATGTTGTAACTTTTGATACTACTTTGCAGGGTGTTGTAGTTGTGGAGGTGCGACTCTACCTAGTACACACTCCATGGACATGTGTTCTAGTATGAAACTAGAAAAAATCATGGGTTTACTCCTCTTTTACATAAGCTCCACAACTCACCCCTTTCCCACCTCCCCCTCTCAGCACCTCGATCATGCATTATCACTTGCAGAGAAGAAGGTGTTGGCCTCCGCCAGTCATGCCACCAAAGAAGACAGTAGAGGTCACACTGTTTTTCTATTTTCATGTAATTTCCATAGAAGGAAAAAGGAAATAAAGAAAAACTAAAGAACATTTTTTTTGTTAAAATGTGTGAAAAGAAAAAACAACATAGAAAAACAAATGTATGTAAAAATGAAAAATAACATGACACCGAGAAATGAATATATGTCCAAAAAGTAAAAAAAGAAATGATAAAAAAAGTATAAAGAAAGAAGAAAACAATTATGGCCTGGCTAAATAGATAGTATCTATTGTGGAAAATATAGCTGCACTCTCCACCTATCTTAGCCGAGGCCCGCACATTTCAAACAATTGTTTTTCTTTTTTTGAGAATTTTCAAAGAGCTGTTGAAGCCTCTAATCGATGCCACTACTAGGATTACCTATTTTGCACGTGGGTCACTGTATAGCGACTACAGACATACACTCATGGGCGTTCGCAACCCATTGTTCTTTTTCCCACTAGTTTTAGAAAGCTTCTACAAATTTCTAATGACCAGTTTTAAATTTTTATGGGTTTTCTTTACTGTTTTACCAGTATTCATCCATTTTTTTGTTCTTTCCTTCTATTTTTATTTTAAAATTCATGATTTTTTAATGGGGGATATCTTCACTTTCGTGAACATTTAGTGAATTTGCAAAGATTTTTTCAAAATCGAGAACATTTTTTGAAATCACAAGCATTTCTGAAATATGAAATCATTTTATACTCCACAATAAAAATCAAACTCATGAACATTTTGGGAACCCGTGAACATTTTTTCAAATTTGCAAATAGTTTTTTTTTATTTCATGAACATGATATGAACTCATTAGCTATTTTGCAAATTCAATTTTTTAATTTATTAACATTTTATGAAGTTTTCAATTATTTTCCAAATTTTTGACCATTTTTAAATATTCAAGAAAATTTTAGGAAATCTAGGAAAAAATTCAAATTCACAAACATTATTAATTCATGAAAATATTTTGATTTGCAAGAATTTTTTAAAAGAATATATTTTGATATTTTTTAATCAAATTTGAAAATTCATGAACAGTTTCATAGCAATACAATTTTTTTGCACTTTATCCTATATACATAAGAGAATTATTCCCACTAATTTATTTATCTCAATATGTAAGTATGCCTCCTTGCGACACAATTATGAATCGGATAAAACTCACCTAAAAATGCAATCATGCATGGGAAAGGCCCACCACAACATCAACTATGCATGTGATTTTTTTTCATTTAATTATTCTACTTATATTCAATAAATGTTATTACACCTATGCAAAAAGAGTCTCGGCTCAGTGGTTGGGCATGTGGTTGTGCAGCCTACCGGTCTGAGTTCAACTCCTAGAATTGGCAGGTGATGCACATGGGGTTTCCTCCATTTATTAGGGATCAAGTTTGGTGTATCTTGAAACTACTCATCAAGAAAATCTTGATACTCATTCAAAAAGAATTCGAGGACCATGTTTATCTTGGTACTCATATTAAAATGGTTGTATGCATCCCTAGTTGATGCAGATGCCGAGAAGTGAAAATCTCCCCCATTATTCAATATTTCTCGCCTCTCGGGTCGGTCCCGTCTGAGCGACTCCGGAGGCCCCCCGGAACCATAGCCTAGGCCTCCCCATCATGATTTCCCTGGCTGCTGATGCCGCTGGCACTGACAGCGGTGGCGGTGCCCGTCCCGCCGAAGGGGGAGGGGCAGTTAGCGCACGTGTCAGTTGTGCCTCGGAATGGAGACGTGCAATGTCGGGCGCGCGTGCGAGGTGGTCTTTTGAGGATAAGATGAGGTCGTCAGGCAGCAGCGATGGGCTAGTGTGGCACAGATGGGGCGACGAACCTCCCTGGTCTCTGGCACGCTGGGATGAGGGCGGCGTGGCCGTCCTGGGCCCGATCTAGGCCTACAGTTCGCGTCCGCTGCTGCTTCGATCGCTCGCAACTCACAACGCGTTAGTGCGCTGGTCCGTGCCAGCGCAGTGGCGCTCTAGAGGCAGCGGCGCGGGCCTGGTTTGGGCCCGATCTGGGCCCAGTGAACTGAGTGCCTCGGGCGTCTGTGCTAGCATTCCGTTGTTGCTCTGTCATGGATGTTGCTCGTCATGCGCTCGTGTGGGGCTTCGTTTGAGTGTGATCCATTTGTACAACACCGAAACGGACCAATGGCAGTCTTGGCCGTCTTCTCCTCCGCAACCGGCTGGTGGCATGTGGGCTGCTGGCTCGGACCGAATATAGGTGATTTGGTCGTGCTGGTCTTCTTGCTCTAGGTCACCGATCAGCTTGTTGTTGGCCTCCTTGTTCTGGCCAGTGACGAGTTTTGGTCTTCCCGTCGATGATCTCCAACGTTTGGCGCATGGCACCACTGGATATCTAGAGGGGAATTGATACGGTCATGCGCGCTCTTATCCTGAGCTAGAGAGGCTTCATTTGGGCGTGGTGTGAATCTTCGCCTTATTGTCGGTGCCATGAGACATGTCTTAATATAGATTTCCATGAAACTGACTAAGGTGGAGAAAGTCATGGTGGTTGCGATCGGAGGTTAGTAATGGCGGAGAGGGTACTGGTTGCGATGAAGACCATGCAGCACATGTTCTCCGTGTCAGGTGTTTGGCGACTTGCAGCAGCAACCTTGGCAAGCGAGGGTGGCAGCACAGGTGGATTGCATTCCTAGTGGTGCCCCTCGAGTACCGTGTCATGTTTTCCATGGTAAAAACCCAAGGTCTGACCTACATTGGTTGTACCTGGCAATGGCCTTACTGAAGACATTGTTTTGGAAACTCAAAGTTTCTTCAGGGTGAAAACCCAAGATCTTCTATCAGGCAATGACAACGTTTGTGCATTGTTTTCTTCTTGGAGGCATTGCTTTTGGAAAATATCTATTGTAGTTTGGGTGTTATCTTCGGTGGTGGTTAAAGTGTTGCTGTTGCAAGTGGTTCATCATCCCGATGGGTCTTGTTTTCTTTTTATCTCTTTTTTATTTATTTTCTAGGCTGTGTACATCCCTAATGTCTTTGGACATCTTGTGGGTGCAGAGCCTGAGTGTAATTGGTATCTTCATGATATTAATATATTCCCTTTATCGAAAAAAATCTAAACATAATTGAATATAATAAGTCATATGCATTTTCATTTTTTTGTTCTCATTTTATCTCAATCTAAATATGCATCAACCAATTCCCGCAACAATGCGCAGGGTATTATTTAGTTTTATTAAAAAAACAGTGCGAAATAGCGAAGTCCCCATTCTCTGACAAAGAGATTAGTGATGCGTTATTCTAGATAGGCCCTCTCAAGGCCCCGGGTCCGGACGGTTTTCCAGCAAGATTTTTTCAGTGGCATTGGGGTACACTTAAGGAGGAGATAATCTCGGCGGTGAAGCTATTTTTTGAAACAGGTATCACGCCGGAAGGTGTAAACACGACATCTATAGTCTTGATACCTAAGGTGGAGGATCCAAAGAGGCTTGCTGACTTTCGACCTATTAGCCTTTGCAACATCACTTACAAGATTATTTCTAAATGTCTTGTGAACCGGCTACGACCACTACTGGATGATATCATAGCACCGGAACAGAGTTCCTTCATACCAGGCAGGCTCATAACAGATAATGCGTTCATCGCTTTTGAGTGCATTCATTCTATTAAGCAAGAGAAGGATCCGGACAGGAGTGCTTGTGCATATAAACTCGACCTATCCAAGGCATATGATAGAGTGGATTGGGAATTCCTAAGCACTACAAAAAATACACTTCCGTGATGATACGTGTTTGTCACAGTAGGTCGCGTTTTCTGTCATGCATGTACATTCATGATGATTTTATGACAGAATCAAGATAGTCATACATGTGCTGTCGTAGAAGTGTTCCATGACATTACCAAAATTATCATCACGGAAGTGTCCACTTCCATGATGATAAATCATGTGTCACAGAAGTGCTTTCGTCAAGGGTGACCGACATGTGGCATCCACCGTAACGGAACGCTGTTAAGCTATCAGGTCGGATTTTGGATCCGATAACCCGTTAACAGCCCCGACCAATGGGGATTTTCCACGTGTAAAATCATCATTGGCTGGAGGAAACACGTGTCGGCTCACCGCTGGGACAGATGTCATCCACTCATTGGACAGAAGACGCCTATGATATGTTGACACGTGGCACGACCCAATAGAGGCCCATTGCTGTGAAAAGCCGGCCCGTTTAACTTGGTCAAAAGGTGGCGGGCCGGCCCATGGAAAGCCTGTTAACGGCCCGTTCGCATATAGCCCATTTACCGCCCGCTAACCCAAGGCCCATTACGCCCTATTCAAATTAGGCTCAATAGCGTCATCTGGGCCATCCAATATGATTCCAACCCGTTTTAACTTCTGGCCCATGTATGGCCCATGACGTCTTTCGGCCCATATGAGGCCCTATGTAACTCTTGGCCTATTAACGGCCCGTTGTGAAACTGGCCCGTAATGAACAGTGTATCACTTTACACCCATTAACGGCCCGTGGTGAAACTGGCCCGTAAAGAACAGTGTATCACTTTATACCCATTAACGGCCCATTATTCCCTTGGGCCGTTTCCATCCCATGCTATCTTTCGGCCTTCTCAGAGCCCATTTATTCTTGGGCTCATTTCCAGCATTCGTTTACTTACGGCGCGTTAGTGTCATTTTCTGCTTGTGGGCCAAATTCAGCCTGTGGTTACAGTCGGCCCGTTTGTGGTCTGTTAATACGTTGGGCCGTTTTCATAGCATCATCAAATACGGCCTATTAATGATGGCCCATTATGGTCGGCCCATGAACAGAAGATTCCAACTCTAGCCCGTTTACGGCCAGAATGCGGTATGTTTGGCCCATGTTTGGCCAATCGATCATACGGCCCGTATAAGGCCCATTGATGATACGGCCCGTAGAAGGCCCATTGTTTCTACAGCCCTTAGAAGGCCCATTGTTTCTACGGCCCGTAGAAGGCCCAATGTTTCTACGGCCCGTAGGAGGCTCACTGTTTATACGGCCTGTAGAGGCCCAGTGTCACTACAGTAAATATTAGCCCATGGTTATTGTGGCCTAGTTTTAAAAAATAGGTTATTGTAGCCACTAGCAAACCGCAGAAAAAGAACTGCAGTGACTACAAGCAAACAAATAAACAAGACAACAAGGAAATAAATAAGCAAGCAACTTACACTAGGCTATCACGGCTATTACACATATTGCATCCACTGGGCATCCAAGCTCGCCACCAGTGCAAATATAGGGAACACAGCAGCACATAAACGCCGCAGCAAAACAAGTCCAAAACTGAAACCACTTCAAAAGAGCTCAAGAAACAATATCCTCGGTACCCATAATGCTGGCAAGATGCTTAGCAAGCTTATTAACTTTCTCTTGTTTGGCGCTTAAGTCCTCCAGCGCTTGCTGTTGCACCAGAAAGTATGCATCTGAATTCTGCAGGGACTTCCTCAGTCCTTCGGCTTCCTGTCGCATAACATATGATCGATGTCTTTCAACTTGAAGTTGAGACTCAAGAAGCCGAACTGATTCAGGAAACGAGTTCGAAGAGCTGGTGCCAGCAGTGCTAGCCAGTAACTCGAACACTACATCAAGACAGGACTTTGGGGTTGTCTTAGTGTCTTCAATATAGTTTTTATCAGCTTTCTGGGAGACCAACATGGATGTCTCACTATCTTGAACCTTATCTGCATTACTTCCTTTACCATTGCATAATAGGGTACTCTTCTCCAATATTTTATCCACGTTCTAAAAGAGAAACAAACAAACACATCTCAGGTTCACAATGTAGTATATGAAACTCATTTTGGTAAACCAGTTCAGTAGTAAGGTGGACAGGATAACAACATGAAACAAACATATATCTATGTAGTATGGTCACTGTATGGTCTATATCATTCTAGTTTATGTTGCCGAATCAAGATAGATACAGTTCGAATCATATCTATTTAAGACAAAGCAGCATAGACAGAATATAAGTGTGGGAAACTACACAACAATAACAACACTAGCAATGTGCATGGCATGAGAACATAACTGTTTATTCAATTGAAACTGAAATCAACATAGAGCAAGTTACAACAGCAAATAGCCAAACACGTTGAAGAAACAGGTTTAAAAGATACCTGTTGCGCCATTGGAGTTTCAATTGCATCCTTCAAATTTGAAATTAGTTGGTATCAGTAAATACAGTGATGCAAGAACAAAGTAGTATGAACCATAGCTACGGAACCTGACCTAAGAACAATTCTTCTTCTGCTTTAAGCGTTGACTTCGGGTTCGGAGTGGTGGTCCTCGTGATTTGGGCACTGCAGTTGCCTTACTAACTGCTTGTGTTTGGGTGCTCTGTGGTGGTGAAAACACAAGTGCTCCCTAGGTGGTTTTGGTAATTAATGTCAACATATCTCTTGTTGGACTAACACTTTTATCTAGTATGTTTTAGATAAGTTCAACAATGGAGTGGCATGGACTAAAGGATGTGGGAACTCCTTCAAGATGCTAAGGACAAAGGATTGGCTCAAGCTTCAAGCTCAAGACTCTTCTTTTTACATTTTAGTGATCCAAGATCACATTGAGTCTATAGGAAAAGCCAATACTATCAAGAAGCGATGAGGTGTTGCTTAATGAGTTTCTTGCTCCATAATGCTTAGTGATATGCTCCAAAACCCTCAACTACTTTCCCACTTCCACACATATGACCTAAACCTAAAGTCAAACTCAGCCCCACCGATTCTTTCTATCCGGCGCCACCGAGTTCAAATGTCTTAGCCACTGCCACAAACCCTAGACAAATCGGTCTCACCGATAGGGATCTCGGTCTCACCGAGATGGGATTGTAATCTCTCTGTGTATGTCCATTACCAAAATCGGTCTCACCGAGTTTGATCAATCGGTAATACCGAGATTACAATGCAAACTCTCTGGTTAACTTATTACCAAAATCGGTCCCACCGAGTTTGAGTAATCGGTCCCACCAAGTTTGCCTGACCAACTCTCTGGTTAGCTAATTACCAAAATCGGTCTCACCGAGTTTGTGTAATCAGTCTCACCGAGATTACTTATGCCCTAACCCTAACCATATCGGTCCTACTGAGTTGCATGTCGGTCCCACAGAAAACCCTAATGGTCACTAGATTTACTAAATCGGTCCGACCGAGTTTGTTGATTCGGTCCCACTGAGATTGGTAAATTGTGTGTAACGGTTAGATTTTGTGTGGAGGCTATATATACCCCTCCACCTCCTCTTCATTCATGGAGAGAGCCATCAGAATAAACCTACACTTCCAACTTACCAGTTCTGAGAGAGAACTACCTACTCATGTGTTGAGGCCAAGATATTCCATTCCTGCCATATGAATCTTGATCTCTAGCCTTCCCCAAGTTGCTTTCCACTCAAATCTTCTTTCCACCAGATCCAAATCCTATGAGAGAGAGTTGAGTGTTGGGGAGACTATCATTTAAAGCACAAGAGCAAGGAGTTCATCATCAACGCACCATTTGTTACTTCTTGGAGAGTGGTGTCTCCTAGATTGGCTAGGTATCACTTGGGAGCCTCCGACAAGATTGTGGAGTTGAACCAAGGAGTTTGTAAGGGCAAGGAGATCGCCTACTTCGTGAAGATCTACCGCTAGTGAGGCAAGTCCTTCGTGGGCGACGGCCATGGTGGGATAGACAAGGTTGCTTCTTCGTGGACCCTTCGTGGGTGGAGCCCTCCGTGGACTCGCGCAACCGTTACCCTTCGTGGGTTGAAGTCTCCATCAACGTGGATGTACGATAGCACCACCTATCGGAACTACGACAAAAACATCCGTGTCTCCAATTGCGTTTGAATCCTCCAAAACCCTTCCCTTTACATTCTTGCAAGTTGCATGCTTTACTTTCCGCTGCTCATATACTCTTTGCATGCTTGCTTGTTATGTATTCTGAATGTTAAACTTGTGCCTAAACTCCACTTAAACTTAAAGAAGTTAAAAACTGCAACTTTGATACTTAGTGTCTAATCACCCCCCCCCTCTAGACACCTCTTCTCAAGGTCCTACAAGTGGTATCAGAGCTTTGGTCTCCATTGCCTTGGTTTAATCACCATTGGAGGAAGATGGATGAGTCTACTTTGGGAAGTCTTAGACATAGAGTGCCTATACTTGATGGAGAGTATTTTCATGAGTGGAAAAATGAGATGCTTGTAATTTTCTATCAATATCATTTGAACAAGTACATTGCTAGCCCTTGTGCACCTCATGTTGATCCTATGCATCCTACTCTTGATGAGTCAATTGACATGATTAGGAATCTTAGAACTGTTAATCTTATCACTAGAGGCTTGCCTAGAAACTTAATTAGAAACTTGCCTACTATTGAGTGTGACTGCACTATATGGAAATTTCTTGAGGAACGCTTTCCAAATTATTCCTTGAAAAATCTAGATGAAATTCTCCATAACTCTATTGCCTTGAGTAAGATGAATACTAGTGATCCTATGTTTGGTGATCGTCTATTTGAACTTACAAACCTCATGCGTGCCAAAGGAGATGTTCGAATTATTGGTGATATTATTTCTGAAGCTATAAGGATTCATAAGCAAGATCATTGTCAAACTCACTCTAACGAATTACCCTCTCTAGGACTTGATCCACCACATGACGATGTTGACCATGGATACTATGATGAGGATGATGATAGTGACTTCGATCTTGACGATGCAATGATACATTTTGGTCTTATGGCAAATCTTCGGGGATATATGTCAGGAGGAAAGGAATGGGTTCTTGACAGTGGATGTACCGATCACATGACCGGAGATAAAGACATGTTTCGTGAGCTTGCTGAAAATGATAGTCCTCGAAAGTATGTCACTTTCGGTGACAACTCAAAGGGTAAGGTGGTTGGCCTCGGTAAGGTGGCCATCTCACATGATAGCTCCATTCAGAATGTTATGCTCATTGAATCTCTTGGCTACAACTTACTTTCAGTATCTAGACTTGCTGATTTCGGTTTCAGTGTCCTATTTACTGAAGTAGATTGCCAAGTGTTTTGTCGAGACAATCATAAAATGGTCTTTACCGGTATACGTAGAGGTGATCTTTACATTGTTGATTTCTCTAAAAAGGCTCAACCTAAAACTTGCTTCATTGCTAAATCCTCAAAAGGTTGGTTATGGCATAGACGACTAGGTCATGTTGGCATGAGAAACCTTGACAAGCTTATTAAAAGGAATCATATCCTTGGTGTTAATGATGTCATATTTGATAAGGATAGACTTTGCAGTGCTTGTCAAGCAGGTAAACAGGTTGGAGGAAGGCATCCCATGAAAAACATCATGACCACAAGGAGGCCACTTGAGCTACTTCACATGGATCTTTTTGGTCCCAACGCTTACAAGAGTCTCGGTGGAAATTCTTTTGGTCTAGTTATAGTTGATGATTTTTCAAGATTTACGTGGGTGTTCTTTCTCGATGATAAGTCGCAGGTCCAAAAGATCTTCAAAAACTTCGCCAGGAAGGCTCAAAATCAGTTTGAAGTGAAGATCAAGAAGGTTCGCAGCGACAACGGAACGGATTTCAAGAACGCAAACATGGACACCTTTCTTGATGAAGAAGGGATTTCACATGAGTTCTCGGCTACGTACACACCTCAAGAAAATGGAGTTGTTGAGAGGAAGAACCGGATGCTCATCGAAATGGTGAGAACGATGCTTGATGAGTACAAGACACCGAAGCACTTTTGGGTAGAAGCGGTTGAGACAGCTTGTCATGCAACAAATCGCTTGTATCTTCACAAGCTACTCGGCAAGACGGCATACGAGCTCCTCACTAGTAACAAACCCCAAGTTGGATACTTTCGAGTATTCGGCTCAAAGTGCTACATTCTTGATGAGCATCATCATTCTAAATTTGCTCCTAAGTCTCATGAAGGTTTCCTACTAGGTTATGGCTCAAACTCTCACACTTTCTGTGTCTACAACAATTTCGTATGAAAGGTTGAAGAGACGGTAGATGTGAAGTTTGATGAATCTAACGGCTCACAAGTAGAGCAATTGCCAATTGATGTAGGAGACAAAGATCCTTCGGAAGCAATCCAAGACTTGTCTATTACAACGCCCGTCCAATGGAGGTGAAGGAGAGTACCTCGTCCATCCAAGTGGAAGCTTCTACTTCATGACAAGGTGAACCAAGAGTTGATACAGAAGCATCCACAAGTGGGACACACCAAGATGAAGAAAACGAGGAAGTGCATCAAGATGAACGTCAACAACCTCCTTCTCCACCACGACAAGAGAACGACAACGCCAACAATGAACAAGGCCAAGAAGAAGAACAAGATGAAGAAGAAGTTAAACCAAGAACCAAGCAAAATCTTTCACGAGTTCGAGCAAGAATTGCTAAAGACCATCCCGTCGAGCAAATCTACAATGATATTCAAACCGGGAGAATCACTCGCTCTAAAACTCGTTTAGCTAACTTTTGTGAAAACTATTCTTTCATCTCTAGCATTGAACCTATGAAGGTCGAAGAAGCATTGGAAGATCCGAATTGGATAAATGCTATGCATGAAGAGCTACACAACTTTGAGAGGAACCAAGTTTGGACATTGGTTGAGAAGCCCGACAACAGCCACTACATCATCGGTACCAAATGGGTGTTTCGCAACAAGCAAGATGAAGATGGACAAGTAGTTCGCAACAAAGCATGTCTCACCGCCCAAGGCTACACACAAGTCGAAGGTATGGACTATGGTGAGACTTACGCTCCCGTTGCTAGACTTGAGTCCATTCGCATCTTACTTGCCTATGCTAATCACCATGATATCACCTTGTACCAAATGGACATTAAAAGTGCTTTTCTAACTGGTGAAATAGAGGCGGAAGTTTATGTTAAGCAACCTCCCGGCTTTGTCAATCCTAAGAAACCAAATCATGTTTACAAACTTCACAAAGCCCTTTATGGTCTTAAACAAGCTCCTAGAGCGTGGTATAAATGCTTGACCAAGTTCCTCCTTGAAAAAGGCTTTGAAATTGGGAAAATTGATTCCACACTTTTTACTAAAAGGGTTAATGGAGAACTATTTGTGTGCCGAATCTATGTTGATGATATTATATTTGGTTCAACTAACCCTCATTTTAGTGAAAAGTTTGGGAAGCTAATGTCGGAGAAGTTTGAGATGTCTATGATGAGTGAACTCAAATTCTTTCTTGGTTTGCAAATCAAGCAAACTAAGGAAGGTACCTTTGCCTCTCAAACGAAGTACACCAAGGACCTATTCAAGAAGTTCAATATGCAAGAATGCAAAGGTATGACTACACCCATGCCTACTAGTGGACATCTTGACTTGACCAATGATGGTGAACCGGTTGATCAAAAGGTTTATTGCTCTATGATTGGTTCATTGTTATATCTATGTGCTTCACGTCCCGGTATCATGCTAAGTGTGTGCATGTGTGCACGATATCAAGCTGCTCCTAAAGAATGTCATCTTAAGGCCGTGAAAAGGATAGTGAGATACTTAATCCATACACCAAATTTTGGCATTTGGTATCCTAAGAGGGCCTCTTTCGATCTTGTTGGCTACTCCGACTCGGACTATGCCGGAGACAAGGTTGATAGAAAGTCCACTTCGGGTACTTGTCAATTTCTTGGTAGATCTCTTGTGTCTTGGTCCTCCAAGAAACAAAATTCAGTATCCTTATCCACCGCCGAAGCGGAATACATTGCCGCTGGTTCATGTTGTGCTCAATTACTTTGGATGACCCAAACTCTTAAAGATTATGGGATATATTGAATGGACAATTGCATTTTTACCCCTAGTTGGTTCCTACCCACGGATTTTGCCCTTACTTTTCGAGCTTGCTCAGTTTTGCCCTTACTTTTTCCATCGAGGTCCCTCGAATGCCCTTTGACCGTTTGACCAAAACTTTGAAAATTCATAACTAATTCGTATGAACTCAAAAAAATGCAAATAAGATACCAAAATGTTCAGATAAACATTACCTTTATGGGCATATCATTTGCATTCAGGATAAAAGCATCGTTTAAACTACCCAAGGTAATTAATGTTATTAACTTTATTAAAAATAAATAGGTATAAACAATATTTTTTTCGTGAATAAAAATTATATGCAAATGTAGGTGATTTCTTTTGAACATCCTGATACCTTATTTGCATTTTCCTGAGTTTGTATCAACTTGTTATGAAGTTTCCAAATAAAGGTCAAAGTCGTTAGAACATTCATAACAAGTTGATACAAACTCATAAAACTGCAAATAAGTTATTAGGATGTTTAGAAAACATCACGTACATTTGCATGTAATTTTTATTCATGAAAAAAATATTGTTTATACCTATTTATTTTTAATAATGTTAATAATATTAATTACCTCGGGTAGTTTAAACAATGCTTTTGTCCTGAATGCAAATGATATGCCCATAAAGGTAATGTTTATCTGAACATTTTGATATCTTATTTGCATTTTTCTGAGTTTGTATGATTTAGTTATGAATTTTTAAAGTTTTGGTCAAATAGTCAAAGGGCATCCGAGGGACCTCGATGGAAAAAGTAAGGGCAAAACTGAGCAAGCTCGAAAAGTAAGGGCAAAACCCGTGGGTAGGAACCAACTAGGGGTAAAAATGCATTTGTCCCTATATTGAAACATGTTCCATTGCTTTGTGACAATGAAAGTGCTATCAAAATAGGTCATAATCCTGTACAACATTCTTGAACTAAGCATATTGAAGTTTGTCATCATTTCATTCGAGATCATGTTGCTAAGGGTGACATTAATCTTAAGCATGTTTGCACCGAAAAGCAATTAGCGGATATATTCACTAAACCTCTTGATGAGAAAGTGTTTTGCAGGTTAAGAGGAGAATTTAACATCATTGATGCTTCAAACTTGGAGTAGGAACTCCATTGGATACATGCAAGACATGAGCTTATGACGAATCCTTGATATTTCTCTTATGATGAAAATCTTATGTCTTGGATATATTTGCATCTTGCATGTTATATAACCCATGTAGGTACTTGGTTGAATCAAATTCCATGAGATTGTAATCTACTCACATCTTGAGCAATCTCTACATCACCAAGTTTCTACACTATGGTGGTTGAAGACAAGGAAGCACGGAACCATTCGAACATATCCTTTGACAAATTCTATGTTGAGCTTCATGATTGTCATTTTTTTTGGATACACAAGTGCTCTTCCTTGAAAGAACTAACCCATGTAGGCAGATGGACTCAAATTCCAAGTGGTGCTCCCAATTCTTGATGAGCTACATCAACCTTGAGCAACCCACACAAGTTCAACTACATGCTCAACACCACCAACCAAGGTATGTTATTCCATCTTAGAGAAGCTTTACTCCAAGTCATGAGCTAAAGCAACTCGACAAGATGTGAATACATCAAGATGCTTAAACGAAAAATGGCAACCCCATTTTGAGCTTAAACGATGAGTATGACCTATGATCAAGTGATCTCACTTGACTCCTAAGTCAATATACTCTAACATAGTTGACTTTGTCGCCGACCATCTCTAGATGAAGTTCTCTTGTGTTCTTTTCTATGTTTTTGCATTTGTCTCATGCATATTTGTTTCCCCTTTCAAAAAAAAACTTCATCTAGATTTCTTTCTGTTTGCTCTGCATTTTCTGCATCCAATTCATTGCATATCATTCAGTAAATTCCTTGCAAATCTTTGTGAGATCTTACTAGTCTAGTGAGCTGAGGTGACAAGTGTTTTCTCTGCGATGAACTCGGTTTCACCGATTTGTTGTTTCCGGTCCAACCGAATCTTTTCGGTACAACCAAAGCATACCACTCGGTGCCACCGATTTCACAACAGGAAAAACAGTTTGCCACTTATTCTGTGTTTCTTCTGATCTAGCTCCACTCAATGAATCTTGTCCTCTACAAGCATCACATTTATATAAATGCTTTGTGCTGTGACTCAAGGATCAAACCCTTCTTGGAAATTGATGTCAAAGGGGGAGAGAGTGATCACATCAAAGCTTATCACTTCCAAAAGGGAGAAAGCATTACTTCCATAGGGGGAGAAAGAGATCTCAGGGGGAGTGAAAAATCAAGTAGAAAGTATTTCTCAAGGATCCCAGATGCTTGGTGTTCAAGAGGAGAGATGCCACATGTCTTCTTGAGGGGAAAGACATGTTTATATGTGCTTATTTGCATTAGCCCTGTTCATTTATATCTTTCAGCTCTGATTTTCTGTTCCCTATCTTCTCCCAGTATCCCATGCTAGATTCAGGGGGAGCAAGACACCTAAGGGAAAGAAATCATTTAAATTCTTTGCATATCTTTACCCTTGGGGACATGTCTAATCCAATGTGGTACTTAGTACTCACTCTCTACATGTCATCCCAGTCTTGGTATTCTTGTGGTTTCTTCTGTTTGCTCTGGCTAGTAGATGTACCTGTGTTATCTAACCTTGTTTACACAGGATCATTCCATCCTAAGCCAACTCAAGACTACAAGGTAAATATATGCATCACAATCATGTGTATGAGGAATTCTTGCTAATGTACATACTATTTGCAAGGACTCATGGGCATGAGGGTATTTTCTTAAATATTCTTTGCTCTGATGCATATGGCCAAGATACATGTAACGCATTGCCTACTCTATCATGGTTATGCTCTCACATGCTTCTATATTCCATATTCACATGATTGCATACATGTAGGGGGAGCCTATGCTTGTTACATGTCCTTCCAAAGCTTTATCTGCTATTCTTTATATCTTTATCTAAAGCTTTGATGTATGTTGTCATCAATTACCAAAAAGGGGGAGATTGAAAGCACAAGTGCTCCCTAGGTGGTTTTGGTAATTAATGTCAACATATCTCTTGTTGGACTAACACTTTCATCTAGTATGTTTCAGATAAGTTCAACAATGGAGTGGCATGGACTAAAGGATGTGGGAACTCCTTCAAGATGCTAAGGACAAAGGATTGGCTCAAGCTTCAAGCTCAAGACTCTTCATTTTACATTTTAGTGATCCAAGATCACATTGAGTCTATAGGAAAAGCCAATACTATCAAGAAGGGATGAGGTGTTGCTTAATGAGTTTCTTGCTCCACAGTGCTTAGTGATATGCTCCAAAACCCTCAACTACTTTCCCACTTCCACACATATGACCTAAACCTAAAGTCAAACTCGGCCCCACCGATTCTTTCTATCCGGCGCCACCGAGTTCAAATGTCTTAGCCACTGCCACAAACCCTAGACAAATCGGTCTCACCGATAGGGATCTCGGTCTCACCGAGATGGGATTGTAATCTCTCTGTGTATGTCCATTACCAAAATCGGTCTCACCGAGTTTGAGCAATCAGTACTACCGAGATTACAATGCAAACTCTCTGGTTAACTTATTACCAAAATCGGTCCCACCGAGTTTGAGTAATCGGTCCCACCGAGTTTGCCTGACCAACTCTCTGGTTAGCTAATTACCAAAATCGGTCTCACCGAGTTTGTGTAATCAGCCTCACCGAGATTACGTTGTGCCCTAACCCTAACCATATTGGTCCTACCGAGTTGCATGTCGGTCCCACCGAAAACCCTAACGGTCACTAGATTTACTAAATCGGTCCGACCGAGTTTGTTGATTCGGTCCCACCGAGATTGGTAAATTGTGTGTAACGGTTAGATTTTGTGTGGAGGCTATATATACCCCTCCACCTCCTCTTCATTCATGGAGAGAGCCATCAGAACAAACCTGCACTTCCAACTTACCATTTCTGAGAGAGAACTACCTACTCATGTGTTGAGGCCAAGATATTCCATTCCTACCATATGAATCTTGATCTCTAGCCTTCCCCAAGTTGCTTTCCACTCAAATCTTCTTTCCACCAGATCCAAATCCTATGAGAGAGAGTTGAGTGTTGGGGAGACTATCATTTGAAGCACAAGAGCAAGGAGTTCATCATCAACGCACCATTTGTTACTTCTTGGAGAGTGGTGTCTCCTAGATTGGCTAGGTGTCACTTGGGAGCCTCCGACAAGATTGTGGAGTTGAACCAAGGAGTTTGTAAGGGCAAGGAGATCACCTAATTCGTGAAGATCTACCGCTAGTGAGGCAAGTCCTTCGTGGGCGATGGCCATGGTGGGATAGACAAGGTTGCTTCTTCGTGGACCCTTCGTGGAGTCTCCATCAACATGGATGTACGATAGCACCACCTATCGGAACCACGACAAAAACATCCGTGTCTCCAATTGCGTTTGAATCCTCCGAAACCCTTCCCTTTACATTCTTGCAAGTTGCATGCTTTACTTTCCGCTGCTCATATACTCTTTGCATGCTTGCTTGTTATGTATTGTGAATGTTAAACTTGTGCCTAAACTCCACTTAAACTTAAAGAAGTTAAAAACTGCAACTTTCATACTTAGTGTCTAATCACCCCCCCCCTCTAGACACCTCTTCTCAAGGTCCTACAGGTGGAGACGGTGCTATATCAACGGGAACTGGGTGTCTATGTGCTGGGTTTGGGTTAGAAGGGGTGTAGCTAGTTCTCTGTTCAACTGGGTAGGGGTACAATCTGCATGAGTGTCGGTTATGTGTGGTGGGGCTGGTTCTTGGGCAAGTACAACCGTGGTTCTATCTGCATCAACAGGTGGCACGATCTTTTCTGAATACCGTGTTTTTACTCCCACAGATACTGCCATCACTCCCTCCAATTGAAATGGCTGATAAACAAGAAAAGTAATTGAATGTACAGACACTGTAAGATAGACAGGTGCAATGGATAGTTGGGAAGAAAACAGGGCATGAAATAATTCACATTTATGTTATCTAAGAAAACAGAATAGAAAGACAAAATTTCACATATATGATGGCTAATTAAACAGGATAGCATGACACAATTTCACATGTATGATGGCTAACTAAACAGGATAGAATGACATACTTCAAAATATGATGACTATGTAAACAGGATGACATGATATAACTATACGATGTGTCTATTAAAGTGATTGGCATGCCATAAATCACAAACATGCCGTTGATGGAAACATGATGGCATGATCTAATTCACGGATAGAATGACATAATTTAAAATATGATGACTATGTAAAAATGATGAGATGATATAACTATATTATGTCTTTAGAAAATGGGTTGGCATGCCATAATTCAGATACATGATGTCTATGTAAACATCATGGCATGACATAATTCAAATATATGATTTATACACTAAGGAAGTGAGCAGAGGGCAATCGCATATATGATGTGTGAACTAAGGAGATGGCATTCAATATTGTGTATATGATGTAAAAACTAAGCATTGCAATACAACATATGCATTATATGAGTAATATAACCCTGCCAAGTTTGAGCATACACCTCAGGGGGATAATAGGACTAGTCATCTGCCTCTGAATCCTCCTCTGAAGAGCTATCTGTAACCAACAAGATATCTGCTTCAGCAGGTAGCATTGTCTGCTCTGAAGACCTTGTTTTCACTCCAGATTTCTCCATCACCAATTCAAATGGCTGATGCACAGGAAGAGCAGTTGAATATGCAAACATGGTCGACAAAAGCAATGAGAAATACAAAGAAAAGGACGGCATGATATAATTCACATATATGACGCTTGTCTAAACAGCATGGCATTGCATAATTCACATACATAATGCCTTGCAACAAGATAACATTGCACAATTCACATATATAATGTCTTGCAACAAGATGTCATTGCATAATTCACATATATGGTAATTAGACACTAAACAAGTGGCATTCACACAAAGCATGTCTAAACTAAGCAAATGACATAGCAATGCAAGATACCATACGCACGATATGAGCAACATAACCCTCCCAAGTTAGGGCATGCACCTCGGGGGGAAGTATGACTGGTCATCTGTCTCTGAATCCTCCTCTGAGGAGCTATCGGTAACCAGCAAGACATGCGCTTCGTCAGATAGCATTGTCTGCTCTGAAGACCTAGTTTTCACTCCAGATTTTTCCATGACCGTGTCGAATGGCTGATGCACAGAAAGAGTAATCGAATGTACTAAAATTGTTGACAAATTTAACACGTAATAAAAAAATGATGGCATGATATAATTCACATATAATATGACTGGCTAACCAGGGTGGCATTGCAAAATTCACATATATGATGCCTGGCTAGACAAGATGGCATTGCATGATTCACATATACGATAAAGAAACTAAACAAATGGCATTGACACAAAGCATGTCTAAACTAAGCAGATGACATCTTTAATGTATACAGTAAGCAATGCAAGGCACCATATGCATGATATTACCAACATCAGTATGCCAAGTTAGAGCGAAGACCTCATGGGGTAAATAGGAGTGGTCTTCTCCTTCTGAATCCCCCTCAGAACAGTTATCTTCCTCTTGATTACGATCGAAATGGGTGGAGGGGGGCTGCCTTTGCGCCCACCATGGAACGACGTCTGCATGAAATTTTATTGCCACGCAAGGCTCGTCTCTTTTGCTCTACATGATCAGTTCCATTGTGTACAATAACTGGCATGCATAGGAATAAAACATAGTGAGATTATGTAAGGAGTGCATGCACAAATCCAGAGTGATGGTAGCAAACTGTGGATAGACCCAAACCAATGATAGCAGGCAGATAATAGCTTTAGTTAAAAAATACAGATAATGGCTCCTTTAATGTTTGTTTGCACCCAACATGAAACTCATAGTAGACACCGGAGATTAACCAGATAGTAGACAGATAGTACTGATTGCTGCCCCAATATGTACCCCACAACCATTTAAAAACTCAAGTTTCAGCATTAGTTTGGACCTGACTCGGAGTCTAATAGGTGAACACGACGATAATGTAGCATGTCATCATATTAAGCGACGCATAACGTAAGCAGACACGGAAGAGTGCGACCTCTCTTGCGGACCCGTGTAGTCCTCAAGGTCATCTACTCAGTTGATGATGGTAATGCAGTTGTCGTGGCTGCCGGCGGCGGGGAGGAAGATCTGAGGCGGCGAAAGACAGTCTGGAGAGCGGATCCCTGCTGTGGTGAACCCTTCCGTCGTTGGAGCAGCTGAGCTGGGGTGGAACACAGCGCCGCAGGAGCAGGACAAACCACACAAGGTTTTCTTTGACACATATCTGTAACAGAAGTAATTGAGTAAGGGCTTGTTTGAATTTGAGGATTCTAACAATGCAGGGATAGGAAATAGACAGGAATAGGATAGGAATGCACGTGCAAAACAGAGAATTTAAAAACACAGGATTTCTGCCAATCTGGGTGTTTGATTCACAACAATTGGAAGATCACACGATGCAAAAAAGCATGGTGAGATTAAGTCAAACCACAAGAAAATGTACGGTTATAATGCTATTATGCTACTATCTCTTAGTCTTGTGCTTGATGAATAGGAATATGAAAAGGAGGAGAAGTGGAAATTAGAATTCCTACGGTTTTTCTTTCAAGGAGACACTAAAGGAACAAATCCTACAGTTTTCCTTTGCTCCATTCCTTTGCACCAAATTCATGAAAAGTAGTACCATAGGAAACTTTCCAATTCCTATGTTTTTCATTCACTTTTCCTTTCAAGCACTGGCGATTCTAGTAGGCAGGCTTGAGCAAGGAAAATCCTACACTAAAAAATGTTTTTGTGCTACTTCTATTACTTTGGACCCAGGCCACTGCCATACTAGCTCAACTCCCAGGCCCATCGACAAATGCACAGCTCAAACGCGCAAAGATAAATAATGATGGCGTTCAAGAGAGTCCATCACGGATAGCTAAGTTGCCTGGTACCTCACTGCTTGTCATATAGTAGGATAAAATAATCGTATTTCCCGTTACTACGAGTGCTCAGTGGACAATATATATAACATGTAGAATAAAAAAGAGATGCAACAAGTATACAACCTCTTTGGCGAAGCCATGTTAATCTCAGCGTGATTGGGTTGGCCGGTGAGGATGCTCCGGCTGACTTGGCTGTCGGAGGAGGGGAAGAAGATCTTAGGCGTCTGGAGATGGAGCCCGAGGTACTGCTCCGCTGTGATGGAGGGTTTCATTGTTGGAGCAGCTCTGGTGAGTTGTACGACGCCGAGGCTGAAGCAGGACAAGATAGACAACGAACAACGTTAACTTGAGTGGAATTCTAATAGCATCTCCAATACATGACGTAAAATACATAACCACAAAGTGCTAGATGTAAAATACATCAGCCGCTCATCTCTGAACTTAACTGCCGAAACTGAACTTAACCGTCGAAACTGAACTTAACTGTCGAAACTGAATTTTGCTGTCGAAACTGAATTTTGTTGTCCAAACTGAACGCACTAGCAAGGTGAGGCTACATGTCGGTCGACTTACTTTTTCATCTCTGATCAGTCGATTTTGCAGCCGTTGGATACGAAATCAAGGGCATGTGGTTCATCTTCAACCTCCACCCCCTGAGCCGCCAGCCACCACCGGCCAAACAACATCCCACCGTCACCCGCGGCCGGCGGTGCACCGCCTTGCCCGCCACGAAAACACTCCCCACCGCCGGTCCGCTGCCGCCCCGGCCATCCCTCTAGGCCCCCCGTGCCGAGCTTTTTCTCCGGCGATCCCCACGCCACCGCCCCGCCAACACCCGGCCACCGCCGTCGACCACCGCCCCCATCCTGAACCCTAAGATAGATAGTGGGGTACCTCTCCGGCGAGCCCCCCTCCCTGCTGCGGCTGGTTCTTCCTTCACCCCGGTGAGCCCCCCCACCCCACCCCCTGAAAATCGACTGACCCAAAAGTCGATTCAGCCGACTGAAGTGTAGCTAAATCGGAGCAGCATCGCAAGCAAGAGCAAGAGAGAGAGCAGCAGCGCGAGCAAGAGCAATAGCAAGAGCAGACCAGGCAAGGGACCGAGAGCAAGAGCAGAGTAGCAGTGCGAGCGAGAGCTAAAGCAGCAGCAGCTCCTACTGATGTGGACGTCACCGCTGAGGGAGCGACGCCGTGGAGGAAGTGGCCGGTGACGCCGCCGTGGATGGAGCCGCGCCTTGTCGGCTCAGGACCGAGCGCCGGCAGCACCATGAGATCGAATCAAGAAGAAAATGCGGTGATTAGTGTACAACCTCTTTGGTGGCGCCGATTAGGCCGCAACTTCATCCGACGAAACGGTTATGATGATGCTCTTCCGGTGGTGCAGGTGAAGACGGCGGTGTGGGAATGGAGGTGGCGTGAAAGACGAGGGGAACATCGCGGCAGCTCCTTGGAGGTGGAGGACGGGGTGGCTGAACCGGCGGGACGATGAGATCGACGACGGATCCCCATCCAGTACGGTGGATGAGGGACGTCGAGGTGTTGCTGTGGATGACGGTGTCGGGGAAGAGGCTCCGGCTGGGTGGCGGACGAAGCAAGGTGTGGGGTTTCGTCGCGGGTTTTCGCGGCCTCGGTGTACGAATAGGTGGGCGGATGGGATGGCAGTGGGGAACCATGGCTTAGAGACGCGCTTGTCCAAAATGTGGGGTACGTTACGAAAGTACCCCCACCGATTTGAGCCGGTTCTTTCGGTTCAGGGGTACCACGGGCATTTCGCGTGTCGGAATTTCACAGGAGGTGGGAGTTTTCGCGCGCGTTGTAACTTCGGAATAGCAAGGCACGGGTTGAGATGGAGCGAGTTGTCGGAGCACAACGAGACAAAGATATATCTTAAATATTTTGGGCTAACAAGGCATGGGTTGAAGAGGCGGGAGTTTCGCAGCATGATAGACAGAGATGCTAGCTTGAATTTTCAGCATAACAAGGCGTGGCTTGAAATTTCGGAAGAACAAGCTTAACGTGTACCCAAAAAAAGACAATTTGCACCTCAACACGCACAACACACACACAAACACCATTTAGACTAGAGTAAGGTACACGTGCATTGCACGCATGAGATTTGGCAACCAAATTATGAATAAATACCACATTATAGCATGCAAGCTTTGAGTCATATATGCATTATGTAGATGTTCTTTTAATTCTTATAGTTCATTTCATTCAAAATCATCTAGTTTTTATAAGAAAGCTAATCTATTTTAAGATTCATGGAATTGTGCGTTGTAAGACATAAAGTAAAAACAAATAATGGCAAATCATGTAGAAAAACATTTGGGCAATTCTGATACGGAAGATTCTAGAACAAATAAGAAGTGCTTGTGTTTTGATGTTTGTGCATTATGCTTAAGTTCAACCATGGAGTCTTCTAGATTATACATGTGGCGAAATCTGGTGGAATCTAGATGATATCCAACGGCCAGTAGTGCTCAAATTTGCCATCTTTGGACCATCGGATTCGCCTCATCCAACGACCATCTTTCAAAGTTAAAGTTACCCGCACACAATATAAAAAAATATAAAATATATATATATAGGGGTATAGATATAGATATGTGATGCGAAAGCCGCCCATCATCTCCAATTAGAATAGTGTGTCCATGCACGGATGCGACGTGGCCAAATGATGTCTGCCATCGGTATCTCAAATTCAAATCAGTCTGACCTTGTTCAATGTGTATACATTACAACATGCTCGTTTCCAAACCACACCGCGCAGATCTCCGTTATATTCATGCATGCATGGGTTTCAAACATCAGGATCTCTTATTCAAATATTTGAATTCAACTTTACATTGATTATGACCTCACCTATTCTTTTACACCCACACATTAGTCTTCTCTTTATAATTGTACCACTAACTTTCTCTCGTGCATGCATGCACACACACTACCAGTCGGCATTATCCATCGCACGCATGCAATCTTTTTCTTCAGGTCGGTCTCCCATGAAGGCACACACCCACACACATCCCCCTCTCCATCATATCGGGCATTCTTTATCTCTCACGCGTGCATGCGCAACGATCGATGTTCCTCTATGTATGTGTGTATATAGCTAGGTCTTTCATAGTTTTCCACACAAACCGATCAATCGATATATCCAGTGAGGTCTCACCCTCTTTCCCACGTCCACATCGATCAATCTATACCTCTCTATATAGGATTAACATATATAGCTAATACACCCACATTAATTATATATCCAACGTCCCCCTCTCATCATCCATGCCTTCCGCTTCATCTCTCAGACGCGTGCACAATGGCGAAGACAGGGGGCAGTAAGGGCCCTGCCCCCCCTAACATCACTATATATCGAGGCTAATATGAATGTGATCATTAGACAATTGCTGCTAAAAATGGTTTAAGTTCATGAATTGACCCTCCTCGTAAAGGATTAGCAATGCTTGGCCCCCTAGCTCATTTATTTTTCATGGCTCCGCCACTGCGTGCAACAGCGCACGTGTTCGCCCCCTCTCTCTAAATATCGATCTCGCACTTGTGCATTCCTTCATAGTCTCCCTCCACTCGGCCCCTCGCACCATCTTCTAGCCCCCCACCGGATTTTGCCACATGTACAATCTAGCAGACTCCATGGTTGAACTTAAGCATAATGCACAAACCTCAAAACAACAGTGGTTCTCTTTTGTTCTAGAATCTTCCGTATCATAACTGCCCAAACTTTTTTTCTAGTTGAATTGCCATTATTTGTTTTTACTTTATGCTTTACAACGCACAATTCCATGAATCATAAAATAGATTAAGGGCTTCTTTGATTCAAAGGATTCTCAAAGGAATTTTGGAGGATTCTAATCATTAGGAATTTTTCCTATCTTGGTTGTTTGATTCGTAGGATTGTAAACCATAGGAATTTTTCCATATGATTCATTTGCACTAGATTTCATAGGAAACATCCCATCCACTCAAACCTCTTTGAAAGAATTCTGCGTTTTTTCTATGCACAATCAAACACTCGTACAATCCTGTAGGATTCAAGACGACATTCCACTATAATCCCATGTTTTTCCTATTCCCGCGTTCTTAGCTTTTTTATAAAAACTAATTGATTTTGAATGAGATGAACTATAAGAATTAAACGAAGGGCTACATCAGGCATATATGACTCAGAGCTTACATGCTATAGTGTGGTATTTATTCATAATTTGGTTGCAAAATCTGATGCGTGCAATGCACGTGTACCTTACTAGTACTTCGAGTATGTGCAAAACACGTAAATTAGAATACCAATGGCACGCTACACAGTGTCTCTCTTACAGTTCATGAAGCCACGTGGCACATGTGGAGGCGTTGTCGCGACCTCCTTGCGTGGATTGATCACAGTGACGTGCTGCTGGTTCCAGAAGAATGTACTCGTCCTCCCTGAGCCATACTGGCGGTACATGCACGAAGCGAAGATGTGCACGCACGCCACGCACGCACTCATTCCCTCGCACGCACACGCGGGTACACGGGCGGACGCAATTTTGTACCAAGATCCACCCCATGTGATAATTTGACGCGTGTAAAGTCGTTCACTTCATTGATGGTCAATTAATACAGCGCATGCAAATTGAGTGGACGTGAGGGCGGAAGAAAGACATTATTACTCCACTGCGCGCATGCGAGTAGTTAAATCGTGGGTTGCTAGTAGTACTTCCATTGGTCTCCTTCGTATTTTGTGCCAATTTTTGACAGTAACATAATATTTACGCATTTGAGCAGTGTAGTACTTGAAATTTATGTTCCGCTAAACTCATCGGGAGCCGTTTCGGGCCTCGAAACCAAAACCATCAATTAATCTTTACCTTGTTCCCATCACATTCGAAAGCCTGCTCACACCTACTAGTACGTACCAAACCTGAACGTGTTCCCACTATGCAGGTATTAGTACTAGTGCTAGTACTTAGGTTATAAAAAGGGGAACTACCTAACCGAAAATTACTCTACCTTTCCTCCTCATAAGTGCTTCTTCTTCGTCCGTCGTTGCCATGGCCGGTGAGCAGAGCTCTAGGTCGAGAACTACTCGTAACAAGGGAGCGGCAACCAAGGCTGCGGAAAAAAAGAGGGCTCACCACCACGCAGAGACCTCGAAAGATCTCTCACGGGCAGGCGATGGCTCCCAGGAGCGCCCTAGCCGCGGAGGCGAACATGCCGAGCCGGCGGAGCTGGAGTCGTTATCCCTCGACGGCATGCCCGATCAGCTCAATAAGCACCTCAATAAGCAGAAGGAGTTCATCCAAGGCTTGATGAAGTTGCTGAAGGAGAGCCTCGACGACATGCCCGCTGAGCTCAATCAGCAGGGGGAGTTGACCGCCAGCTTGGTGATGCTGCTGAAGAAGAGCATTGCCTCGGAGAAGAAGGCGACCGGCAAAATCCTGCGACTTCAGGAGGACAAGGCGAAGCTCTGCCACGAGATCGACCTGTTGAAGGAGAAGAACGCCGGCTGGAAGAAGCTGCATGAGAATAGTAGTTCCTCGATGAAGATGCTGCAGGCCCTCGTCATGGAACAGAAGGAGGAGTTGGCGAAGCTCCGCATCGAGCACCCGGCTGCTGTCAAGGTACGTAATGCGGCCGTGGAACAGATGATGAAGGCTCGCGTCGAGAAATCCCGCGTCATGGACAGAATGAAGAAGATGGCGGAGGAGACGCGCAAGGAGATGGAGGTCGTGGAGGCGATGAAGAAGCAGTTACGACTCCGCGGCGAATTAGATCATTTGGGGTGATAATCTTCCTTCTTCTTTTGCTCCTGTGTTTCATCTTTTGCTTCGGGTGTTTCCCGCACGTGTCACGTTCTCTGCGAGGCATGAATAGAACAATGGTTTTTTTTAGGGAATGAATAGAACAATGCTAACAATGAGATGACTAGCAAATTAGATCATTTTTTATCGCCATATGGCACTGGGCTGCCGTGTTTCGTGCTCCTCCGTCGCAGTACTACTCCAGTGGAAAACTTGAGTATACCGCACGGTTCTTTGCTCCTCCTCGATCAGGTCGTCGGCGCATTTATACGAGCAGTCAAATCACAAGGCCCCGCCTTCCAGCAGTAATGAGCCATCAAATCACAAAGGCCCTCGCCTCTCGTGAAACCGACCAAGCTAGACTGCCCCGCCCTCTAGCCTTTTAAAAAATGTATACTTTTGTACAGCAGTAGTATCGATGGATTGCGCCATGGAGCAAAACTTGAAATTAAAAAAAGGTGGTACATATAGAGAGCGCTCGTCGCCAAATTATGCATATAGTACTATTAAAAAGGCTAGTCACAATAATGGTGTCCAGCACAACCCACCCCTCAAATAAAACTAAGCATCCTGGAATTCTTTGACAAAACTAAGCACCCTGAAATTCTTTGACAACTAAACTGCTAGCTATATGATGTTGGTCATATATATTGTACGTATATAATGTGAAGAAACGAGTGGTAGTACTATACCAACTAAAAGATGAAATGTAAGAAATACTAGTATGTACGTACTGAAGAGTTAAAGTAACAAGAAGAAACATAACATAGTTCTGCTGGGGGCTCAGCACAACACACCCCTCAAATTAAATTAAGCACACCTGAAATTAAACTTTGCAACTATTCCGGTAGACACTGCATTAGAACCACCATGAGCAACGACACTGCCACCTTACTCGGAGTCCTCGTCCACGTCCTCGACTTCGTCCTTGTCCCTCTTCCTCTTGGCCGATACTTCTTTGCTTGAACCGCACACTTGGCTGTTGCTCTTCATCCAACCCTTGTAGATATTGAAGCAAAGGTAGCCATCCATTGCAGCGTAGTGGATGTGGTCTATATCTAGTACATTCCGCTGCCATGCATGACGATGAAACGTGTATGGAGGTTTCTCCAGTTTACCGTACGAAGGATGAACCATGGCTCCTGCCAGGGTCAGCATTGAAGGCTGACGAGAGGACACCAGCCGATTCTTCTGGAGGTCGAAGGTGTTGCCTACAACGAGGCCTATCCGACGCAGGACTTCTTTGTTGTTACCAAAGTCTACAGTAATGAATTTGACTAGGTTGCTCTCGAGGAAGTCCTTAAAATCCTGGCACTCAACGTCGGCATGGCATATGTGGTAGACCAAGCATAAGTCATGCACGCAAACCTGGATCACGGCGGGCTTCTTCCTCTCTTCGTCCTTTAGATCCTTCTCTCGTCCCAGGACTGTGCTGTACTCAACATCTAGCCCAGCGACCCACTCATCATCTGAGTCTTCGAACATGCGTCTGAAGCAAGAAAGGCATCCTTTCACCATCGCAAAAGAATGGGTGTAGATGACGTCGAACTCATCGCCGGTGATGGTTCTAACCTTGTACTCACCGTCGATCATGGAGATTTGGGACACCATGGATTTGGGAGGAGGGTTAGGATTAGTGGAACTGTCGTAATGTGAATGGACGAGACGACTAGGAGCGAACCGTCGTAGTATTGAAGGACGTGCGGGGACGAGTAGGAGCGAACTGCGAGCGTGCAAACGGCAGGGTAGTGGCTTTCCATTCTCCCATGATACGGGCTTCCGAGAGCCCTTGGATCTGAGATCGAAGGGTTGCATGGCGGGATTCTAGACCTACGGGTGAATATCCTATCCTGGAGGGTTATTCTGCAAATTTTCAGCAACTTAGCATGCGACCGTTTGAAATCAGATCCAAGGGCTGCCAGCAGCCCGTATCATGGTCGCGCCTACCACGACCGTCGCGTCGCTCACGCGGTAGCGCCCTTGGAGATTTAACATGGTGCATTAGGCTATCTGATGTTGGCATGTCATACATAGTCATCACTTAGTCACTCATACTACAACAAGATTTTGGCTATAAGGTTGGCTATAAGTGTATTTTTTTACTTCTCTCTATCTCTTTCTTCGTACTCCCTCCGTCCCATAATATAAGAACATTTTTGACACTAGTTTAGTGCCAAAAACGTTCTTATATTATGGGACACAGGGAGTACTAGTATTTATTACATTAGCCAAGGAGTGACCTCTTCCAATGAAATGGTGTTGCTAAGTTTGCTTCATTTAATTAGCTATAGACTCAAAATTGTCTTTTCACCTAGGTACACGCGCTTAGCACCGTTTCTTCCTTGGGTCACCAAACTAGTCTCTCTCTTCTTGATTAACTTTCCACATCAGATTTTATGCCTATGTGGAAAGCTTAAGCACCTGTAGGAGCAAGGAAGTACAATAGTGCGCTTTACATGGCATTTTTGCATATGTGGAGGAAAGAGAGGCAATGAAAAAGTGGAGATGTGGGCTCTCATGCAAGAGCCAGCCTCTACTACATGGTGGAGCATTGGGAGAGGCACTTGTATGGAGGTGGTCAGGAATCGGGAGACTCACACCGGTCGTAGCGCCGCAGTTAAAATGATAGCGGCGAGTCAAATCATGGGGCCCCACCTGTCCAGCAGTAACTCGCTGTCAAATCACACAGCCCTATGTTTGCAGCAGCCTACTCCCTCATCTTCTCGCGTCTCTGTCGAACCGACTAGACGGAACTGCCCCGCCGCCTACCGCGCAGGAAAAGCCCCGCCCTTGACTTTTAAATAGTATGTAGTATTCTAATTTTGTATCCATGGATTGCGCCCGCGCCATGAAGCAAAGCGTCTAGAAAACAGCGGTACACATGTACGGAGTATATAGCACGCCCTCGCATTCGCGTCACGCCCCAGACGGTCGGTCGGTCTGGCACGCTGCTCTCCGAATGGGACGCGCGTCATATTGCTTTGCACACACATGTGGGACGACAATTGAGAACCGACCGTAGGCACACTCCCTGGCCCCGCAAGTCGGGTGACTGAATAGAAGAGGGAGACGAGCGATAGTACTAGAGAAGTGTTGTACTACGTTGGTGCCTGGACGATCCCTGCAAGACACGGAAGATCAGTTCGTCCATGCATGTGACCAGACTCCAGCAGACACGCCTGGATTGGCTATCGTCTACATATCGTGCAGGCTGTGTTGTACATGGCTGTAGTTGTGGTGAGAAATCTAAAAAAAGGTTTCTTGTCATCTCGCAAAATTAGGTGTCATGTGCTTCGGATCACTGTGAGGGTTAAACAGCGACAACTAAGTTGGGCTAGCCATTGGGGGCACATGCACGAACAGTGACTACTCGGCTGCCATCTAGGTCAAGCCGGCTATGTTAATTAGGACATCTATCGACGGACCCCTTTTCTACGAGTTTATCTTTAATTTGAGCTTCGTTCCTCGTCTAGTTTGTCCGTCGGGATTCATGTTGTCTCCTTTGGGCAGTGAGGTTATGATTTCTTGTCATGTGGCATTTTTGTGTGTTATATGTTATAATCCGGCGCTTCAGGTCAAAATGACAACAACTACGCCTTCGGGCCACGTGCATGAAGACTTCTCGACAGTCATTGACGAGGTCAAGCCGGCTCCAGTACACAAAAGAAAACTAGTACTACTCCACTATATAGGCAGGAGCCTCCGCGCTTGCTTGCTAGTGTTTCTCTCTTTGCACTGTCCGCGGCCTCTCCAGATCTAAACACGACAGCGGTGGCCACTCTCTCTCTCTCTCTCTCTCTCTCTCTCTCTCTGCTCATCGCTGGTCACAGATCCAGCCGAATCCTCTCTGCCGGGGAAGGTGAGAAGGTTCAACGTTCACGCAGTCATCCTCAGCGATGGCTCTTACCCACTGCTGGGTGCATCCCGATCAGCCTGCCTTGCCGTTCTCTCCCAAGCACCGCTGGCGAGGGAGGGCCTTCGACCCCTTCTTCCTCGCTGCCGTAGTGTGGGCAGATCTGGCCTTCCGCCGCCCACCTAGCGACATCCCGGCGACCATCAGGTATAACTGCCTTCAAAATCGGCCTTGCTCTACTTCTCGAGCCCCTGACGTCGCTGCATTTGTATCTTTTACTATTTCTTAGGCCCCTCGTAGATAGGATCGATCGGCTGTTCGAAAACCACCTAATTTTTGTGTGTTTAAGAGGTAAAACTAGTTCATGCACTCGAATCTAGTACTACTTGGTTCAAACAAGGAAGAAAGGGGGTGGGGTGGGGGAGGATTTGTTACGTGAATCTAGGACTTGGTCGAAAGAGGAAATAATGGGGGCGAAAAGTAGCAGAGACTGGCTATCCAACTGGTCTCTAGGTCTAATAGGGAAATAAAGGGAAACACAGTACAAACCTAATATAAACCCGATCTATTGGTTGAAAAAGGAAAGAAAGTGGGGGCTGGGGGACAAGTGAACAGAGTAAGTCTAGCACTAGATTTGCTAGCCTCACACAGTATAAGGTGGCTATACCAAACAAAAATGGGACCAACCCAAATATCCTGTTCTGATGTTTGTTGCCCCGAGCCACTCTTATGTAATGCCACTGGTAAAATGTAGCAGTCTCACTGTTAAAAGTAAGGACACGTTAAACCAATGTTGCTTTCAATGTAATGCCTCGAATAATATGAATCAATGGAACTTCTTTACATGTCCTGCTAAAATTTCCCATTAAGATAAGTTGGTTCTTTTCGTTAGAAATGCAACTGTCCTGGTCCGCCTACTCTCCCGTGCCCAAAGTAATGTCATATTTAACGGTTGTCATAGTTAATCCTAATGCCCACACTAATATCTTGCAATGCCACTACGTTAGAAATTTCTACTGTCCTTGTAGGATTGCCATTCAGATAAGGAACATGCTTCTTTTCATTTGATGCATGTTTCATCACTTGTTAGTCACCCTCCTTTCCACCTTTTTTGTGCAAATAGAGATATACATTTCACGCTCGATCTTAGTTGAACCGCACAAATGATATCCAAATTATAGTTGAGCATTACAGGAGCTTCACAACCAACCTTGATGTTGCTCAATTTTATTGCAACTAATGAAGAAGAAGCTCTGTGGGTTTCGTTTTCTGATGGAAATGGAACCGGGGCTGGAGCCCTTTTCTTAAAAAAATTGAAGAAGAAGCTGCTAGCTCACAGGACATTGCACCATTTTAGGTGAACTTCACCAAAAGGTCAAATGAATTGAATCATCCATGTTGGTGACTGAAAGAGCCAGCTTCAGCATCCTAGTCTAAGCACCCCCGGCCTCCATCCTTGCGACACACGATACACCTCGTTTGCCACCTGCTCGACCCTAGTGTCACTGATAAAATGAAGTAATAATACAGTTAAAATAGAGCGAGTGTCATCTCTATCATTTCATTTCCAATGTAGATAAAGAAAGTGCTTCTCTTTGTTAATGTATGTTTCATCAACTAGTCCCATTGTTAATGTTTAAGCGTTTCTGCAAACTGGGGTGCTTAATTTTAGTTGATATGTACAAAAATAGAGATTTGAGTGTCTCAAGGCGCCTCCTTGTACTACCGCTGTACACTGATGTTCATCACTGGCAGAAGGTTTATCTGGGAGACTTGGGACGATGTCCAGTATGAGGCGTACCGTATGAGGCGTTGCAGGGCCCATCTCGCCCTCGCAGCATGGCATACTATGATACTATCGAAATATTTTCTTCTATTTATTTTGTGTGTTTCATAAACTAGTGCCACTATAATGTAATCATGCTTTTTCATTATCTATGCAAACAGGGTTATTCAGCTGCATTTTGGTGGAACTGCACAAATGTACGTATGGAACCGACATATATGCAGAGTGCGAGGTGTGCCAAGTAAAAATTACCAACACAAACCATGCTGCATGCACGCATTGGCATCCACCACCACCAGTGGGATGTGTGGCGCTCTCTGTGGACGGATCTTTCTCGGTAGCAAATCCTCTAACCAAATACTAGTAGCTTATATTGGCAGTTTTCTAGGGAGTACTCTTTTCTGAAAGAAGCACCAATCTATTTTATTTATTTGTACACTATGTCACAACTTTGACCCAAAGGTCCAGAGCTATTTTAGGGTGATTGGTGTAGTACTCGAAGACTGATTGTAAGCATGATTTTCATTAGCTGTCACACTGATTGTAAGCATGAGCAGGTGGAAGATTAGGTTAGTGCGAAGCTTACCTTAAACCCTACCGCCGCCGTTGAAATGAGGCAAGCGTCGAGGGAACAGTGGAGAACGGCAGGGAAGCGACGTCGCGCCATCCGGCCTCCTCTTGCGGTGGGAGAACGAATACTCTTGTGGCTACGGCTGGCTCTGCACCCTCACGAACGGCACACCATACTCGATCGATTCGTTATCCTCTGGGTGCTCGACCTTCGACCTGTACGCCCACCACCTCCGCCTGACTGTCGCCTCGGGCGAATCTGTCTGCTCCATCACCCAGAGGAGATACTCGATGAACTCGGAGGACTGCGGCGTCACTGCCGTCGAGGAGTACATGTACATCTTCGCCCTCATCGCCGCCGTCTCGCTCTTTCGCATACATTTCCACATGGCCCGCACCGTCCTCGAAATCTCCCACTCATTGTCAAACCAACTAAGCATCTCCTTCAACCTGGCTAACTTTGCCTGGTCGCCGCCTGATACGTCTCCAACGTATCTACTTTTCCAAACACTTTTGCCCTTGTTTTGGACTCTAACTTGCATGATTTGAATGAAACTAACCCGGACTGACGCTGTTTTCAGCAGAACTACCATGATGTTGTTTTATGTGTAGAAAAGAAAAGTTCTCGGAATGTCCTGGAAATCCACGGAGGCACTTTTTGGAATTAATAAGATTTTTTGGTGAAAGAATTAATGCCAGGGGGCCCACAGCCTGTCCACGAGACAGGGGGCGCCCCCCCCCCCTTAGGGCGCGACCTCCTATCTCGTGGGCCCCCTGGACCTCCACCGACCTCAACTCCAACTCCATATATTCACGTTCGAGGAGAAAAAAATCAGGGAGAAAGTTTCATCGTGTTTTACGACAAGGAGCCGCCGCCAAGCCCTAATCACTCTCGGGAGGGCTGATCTGGAGTCCGTTTGGGGCTCCGGAGAGGGGGATTCGTCACCGTCGTCATCATCAACCATCCTCCATCACCAATTTCATGATGCTCACAGCCATGCGTGAGTAATTCCATCGTAGCCTTGCTGGACGGTGATGGGTTGGATGAGATTTACCATGTAATCAAGTTAGTTTTGTTAGGGTTTGATCCCTAGTATCCACTATGTTCTGAGATTGATGTTGCTATGACTTTGCTATGCTTAATGCTTGTCACTAGGGCCCATTATTTCAGATCTGAACCTATTATGTTTTCATGAATATATGTGTGTTCTTGATACTATCTTGCAAGTCTATAGTCACCTATTATGTGTTATGATCCGACAACCCCGAAGTGACAATAATCGGGATACTTCTCGGAGATGACCGTAGTTTGAGGAGTTTATGTATTCACTATGTGCTAATGCTTTGTTCCGGTTCTCTATTAATAGGAGGCCTTAATATCCCTTACACTAAAAAAAGACACATCCGTGACATTTTGGGCCGAACGAAAAAAAAATTGTCATACATATGACACTTCTATGACGATAATTGTGACAAAACCCGGTATCATCATAGATGTGGTGGGCTCCTACTTCTATGACAAAAAATCATGACAGAAAATGGACTTTTCGTCCTGGGCGGGCCGGAGATGCAGCTGCATGACATTCTTTGGGCTGTCCATGACGGAAAAAACCGTGGTAGAAGTGAGGAGGAGGAAAATTTCGGGGAGTTGCCGGTTAAAGTGGGAGAGCGATGCGCGTTTCTCTCGTACGTATGTGTGTGTGTGTGAGGCGTTTGTTCTAACTGAACCCGAGCAAGGCGTTGGGCTCTAACTGAACCCGAGCGATTGCACTGCAGGCTACACGTTACTGAACCCGAGGGGTCGATCGATGGCTGTTAACAGAACCCGATGGAGCGATTCCTTCGCTACTGCTGCTAACTGAAGCCGATCGATGCTGCCTCTGGGATGAACAGTGAGCTTTGGGGGGGGGTTGGATGAACAGTGAGCGGTGGCATTGCCTCTGGATGAACAGGAACCCGTGGTGCGGAGGGCTGGATGAACAGTAGACGGTGGAGGGGTGGCCGTGGAGGGGTGGTTGAACAGGACCCCGTGGTGTGGAGGGCTGGATGAACAGTAGACGATGGAGGGGTGCCCGTGGAGGGGTGCTTGAACAGGACCCCGTGGTATGGAGGGCTGGATGAACAGTAGACGGTGGAGGGGTGCCCGTGGAGGGGTGGTTGAACAGTAGCTGGTGGAGTAGCGCGCGGTGGAGGCTGGATGAACAGGAGCCCGTGGAGACTGGAGGAGGTCGACGGTAGCCCGTGGAGGCTGGAGGAGGTCGATGGTGGACATGAACAGTATCCCGTGGAGTCCCGTTTTGCGGTAGGCCACACCCCTCCCCTCCCCCCCCCGTTTCGACCGTAGCGCTCCAACACAAGTCCGTTTCATCCGATTTGCGGTACGCCAAACCCCTCCCAATGAACAGGACCCCCGTTTCGACCGTAGGAGGTCTGTTTCCTCCGTTTTGCGGTACGCCACACCCCTCCCGATCAACAGGACCCCCGTTTCGACCGTAGGAGGTCCGTTTCCTCCGTTTTGCGGTACGCCAGGCCCCTCCCGATCAACAGGACCGCGTTTCGAACGTGGCCGGTCGAACACAAGGTCGTTTCCATCGCCTGTTCCGTCCAAGCCCTCCCGATGAACACGACCATGCATTCCGTTCTGACCCAGCCGGTTGGCTCCCCATGAAAACGACGACGACCCTGTTTCTCTGTTCCGACCCAGCCATGTACATATGCGCGAGTAGGCATTCGAGACCCTGCCCGTATGTACGTACGTGGCCGTATTTTCTTTCTTGCACCCTCGCCGCTGTACATACGTGTACATGCTACGTGCGCGCCTCTACTACAACACGTGCGCGCCTCTACATTGACCAGTATGTACGTACACATTCGCGACCAGAATGACAACGGTACGTACGCTTCGACCAGGTGGGTCCCGAATGTCAGGCACTTCCTTGCCTGCGAAGATGTAGCTGGTGGGTCCCAGCAGTCAGGGGGGCGACTCGTTTTGGTTTTTTTTGCCCGAACGCACTTTCTTGCGTGCGAAGATGTAGCTGGTGGGTCCCAGCAGTCAGGGGGCGAATCGTTTTTTTCAGACGCACTTCCTTGCGTGCGAAGATGTAGCTGGTGGGTCCCAGCAGACAGGGGGAAACATTTTTTTCGTGAAATATGGTGGCCCGTCCGGTGGGTCCCTGCTGTCAGGTGGAGGAATAATTATTTTGCGGGTAATAAGGAGGCACTTCCTTGCTGCGGCCGTGGACCCAGCTGTCAGCCTCTCCACGTACAGTCCACGTCCGATGGAAGCCATTCCTTGACCACGTTGACCACGCGCGCCGAGAGCACCAGGGCGGTGGACAACGGCGAGGCCTAGGAAGGGGACGACGCGGAGCCGGGGAAGACGCGGCAGTGGATGCCCACGCGTAGAGGAGTATGAGGGTTCACTCGTTCGGCTGCGGTGTGAGGCTGCCGTCGCCGCAGAATAACAGGGGGTGTGGGTGCGTAGAGGGATGGCCTGGCCAGCGGTGGGAGTAGTAGGGGGTGGTGAGGCCTCCGCGGCATCACAGCCGGCCACGGGTGGCAGGAGCAGGCGGCACGACCGGCGCTGCTTTGGGCGGCTGGAGCAAGAAGACCAGAGGTTGAAGAAGCACTACAGCCGTTGGATGGACATCGTACGGTCACTAGAGCAAGAATCGTTCATATATTGACTAAAGTTGACAAAGGCCTCCGTCCCAGTCAACTTAGTAGACCCACAAGTCAGCCTCCCACCAAGGTTGGTCCCAGCTAGCAGGGGGGTATTCATATTTTTTGTGCGTAATAAGGAGGCACTTCCGGTGGGTCCGAGTTGACAGTGGGGGAACGTTTTTTCGCGAAATACGGTGGCCCGACCTGTGGGTCCCAACAGTCAGGGGGAAACGTTTTTTCACGAAATACTGGTGGCCCGTCCAGTGGGTCCCAGATGTCAGGTGGAGGAATAATTATTTTCCGCGTAATAAGGAGGCACTTCCTTGCGGTTGCCATGGACCCAGCTGTCAGCCTCTCCACGTACAGTACTCTTTCGATGGAAGTCAGTCATTGACCACATTGACCACGCCGCGCCTAGAGCACCACGGCGTTGGACGATGGCGAGGCCTAGGAAGGGGACGACGCGGAGCCGGGGAAGACGCGGCAGTGGAAGACCGCGCGGAGAGGAGTACGAGGGTTCACCGGTTCGGCTGCGGTGTGAGGCTGCCATCGCCGGAGAATAACATGGGGTGTGGGTCAGTAGAGGGATGCCTTGGCCAGCGGTGGGAGTAGTAGGGGGCGCTGAGGCCTGCGCGGCAGCACAGCCAGCCACGAGAGGCGGGAGCAGGCAGTCCCACCGGCGCTGCTTTGGCGGCTGGAGCAAGAAGATCAGAGATTGAAGAAACACGACGGCCGTTGGATTGACATCCAACGGTTACGTTTGCTAGAATCATTTGTTGACGTAGTATATAATAACTAAAAAAATCTTGCATACGCGTCAACTAAACAGGCCCACAAGTCAGACCACTCCCTCTTTTTTTAATAATTTATATATAGCTCATGGCAACTTCTTATGCAATTTATTGCAGTCGTTTTTTTAAGTTGGCCAGGGCCAATTTCGCATATTTCTGTGGGTTCCAAACTATTTTTAATACCGAAATGTCGAGCCAGATTTAAAGTACTTTGAAGATATATTTGAATATAGTTAATGCCCAGTGAAATAGGAATCTGAAAATGTGAAAAAAAACAGAAAATATAAAGTAATTGCCAATTTGTCATCTATTTTTATATTTAAAACCCATTTCATATTACTTTCAAGGCGTAGAAAAATAAGTAGGCCTGGATTGGGTATTCTTCAGAAAAAATAAACTGGGCTCATTTGCACAAAGAAAAAATAGCTGGGCTGGTCACATGGTGAACATAAAATATAAGCCTGGGCTAGACGGGCCACAGCCCAGTTCAAACCCTGCTCCGTCTCAACAATACCAAACTAAAAAATACTGCTCGAGTAGCTACGTCCCAGGTGTCAGCCGATCTTGTGCTGTTCTCTTGTCTATTGACTATATACGCTCACAATGTCGTGGGTCCCAGATGTCAGGAAAACACTAGGAGGAAGCATTTTATTTTGTCATACACTGACGTGGTGGGCCCCTACTGTCATCCTCTCCACGTACTTCTGCCAATTCCTGTTGTTTGTTGACCATGTTGACAACGCAAGAGGGCGGTGCCGCGGCGAGCGCACCAAAGCGCGCGGAGGACGTCGGCGTTAACGATTTAGGAGACGATGGGGCAGCGATGCGTGCACTGAGGCACAACCAGCCATGGGAGGCGGAAGCAGGCAGCCCCGCCGGCGCTGGTTTGGTTTTGGCGGCTGGAGGGAGACAGGACTGAAGAAACACGACAGACTGTAAAAGCAGCAGGAGTATTTAACAACCTTAACTGAAACCAGCAGGGGCACTTAACAACCAAAGCTGAAAGCAGTATGAGTACTTATACAGGTTCAACCGTACAAAGCACGCCTCGAACAGTGCTACTTTGCCTACACTAAACCAAGGGTGAGGCCGCCAAGCCCCAGGACAAGGCCCAGGCGCCACCCCGCGCATCCACAACCTTCTAAAAGCGGCTTCATCTCGCAATGTGGTCAATAAACAGGATATTCGCTTTAGAGCCATGGAAAAGCATGAACATAATCTTCTGTCCTATTCTCCAAGATGGACGGGCCTTCATTATCTGAGACCACCCACGAATAAGTATCTTTTCGCCTCCAAGGGGAAATGAGTAGGTCGACATAAACATCATATTGTGACCAAGCGCAAGTCTGACCCGACCATGGTCAGGCATCTGTATAGGAACAATAGAACTCGGCAGTTCCTGTTTCAAGAAGATCACAGCTGTAAAACTGTGTATAAGCAATAGTTTATGAACAACATATATAATAGAAAACAGCTCGTACCATAAGTTTCTCGACACAATTGGACCTGTTCAACGAGTGCAGCAGTGGCACACATATCCCACGTGGCCTTCCACCATTGAAACGCCCCACAAGGACCTCAAGACGATCAATAAAGTGTAGGAACATGTGGATGTCGATCCAGCCAACTTCAGTGCCATTAGTAATAGCTGAGTTATTACAGAGTAACAAACGAGCAGACTGCTTAACTCTGAAAAAACCTACATGTGCCACCAATTATAAGACAATATTAGTTAGAAGTAGCATCTTCGTGAGAGATCCGTTGCTACTTCTAAAGTTAAATTGTGATTAGTTAGATAGAATAGGTGGATTAAGAAGTAATCGAGGCAACAAGCAAGAACCAGATACAAAACTAACATGGATGAACAATTGGAACGACGTCGGGGTGGAAGATCGCAGTGAAGATGAGACCAGGTTCTGCTATTTCCATCAACATTCGTGCACCAGCTTTCAGTCCGTAACACTTGAGAAAGTTTATCCAAGTTCGGCCATAAAAAAAGCAGCGATCTTCTTGGTTCATGAACCCAACTTAGAAGCAATATCCTTGGATTGTCTTCACTGTGACCATTAAACTAGTGTATTTAGTTATGGCAAGGCCGAGCATCTTAAGTACATTGTTCTGGCAGAGCAAATAATACACTGCAGGAAAAATAATATGAGAACACAGCATGTTCAAAAAAACCCCACCCTCCCGGATAGAGAAGAGGATTCTAGGAACATACTATGCGCATTTCAAAATGCTGTGGTAGGATGAGAAGGAACAAGTGTGGCGTCTTGCCGTGGGCGCAGAAATCTGTAGGGTACTCGCACTTTGGGCAATGCAACTGAAACACACTAGATTCAGTATGAAGAAAAATGCATCAACGGCGGCGGCTACCATCCTAGGATTACCTGCGACCAAGGGACTTGGATTTATCGGGGATGGATGAAGAATTCATACCTGGTTCTCCATGAGAAAACCCTATGCAATCGCCGAGCGGGGGTTTTCTCTGAACAAGCAAACGAGGGAGAAGGGGATTCAGGCCTAGTGAAATATTGCCGCTTCGTCCGTCCAACTTACTGCTAAAGCTGGAAAGGGGGGTTGTGATTTGACGGATCATTGGGCATTACTGCGGCGCTACGACCGGGGTGTGTCTACCGTGAAGTTGTGCACTCTAATTTGTGCATATGGCACGTGGACCCCGTTGCCGGTTGCCCCACATATCAGCAAAAGGAGGTAGAAAGACAGGAGTAACTAGTTACACATAAATATATTTTTTGACAGAGAGATACTCCCTCTGTAAAGAAATATACAAATCTTTTATATCACAGGCTCAGCTTGCCAAGAAATATACTCCCTCTGCAATTCACGGGCATTATGGGGGTTCAGCTTTTTTTATGGGGGTTCAGCTGAGAATATAATACTCAGATAGGCTCACGGTTCTGGACTTTGGGCCGCAAGCCGACCCTGCATGTTTGGGGGCCCATGTGTTCTACCTCAGCACTTTTCATATTGCAAGCGATCGGTACTGCGCTGGTTTTAGATGCTGTCGCAAGGCGAATACACAAAATTGAATAAAGCACGGCAGCTGTTGGAATGAAATCGAACGACAGTTCCTAACCAGCAATCCGAGTTGCAATTCTATCAACAATATACCATGTGATAAATAATACTGTCATACTACTTATACACACAGGACACTTGTTTCACCATGCCAGATTATTACATCAAAATCTCTCGGAGGATAGATCAGTTCGGCAGTTGCGTGCTGCTACTGAAGAATTTCAATGTTGATTTGGACCAGCTCTCCTTGCCGAGAAAGTTCGATTTTGACATCATCCCCTACCGCAAGATTTGATTTAGATTTGAACCTTGACCATCCTTTAGCATCAATCATCATGCGACCATCCTTTGTACTTATGGTATATTGAGCAGGTTCATTCACACCAAGGCTGCGCATGGTAAGAGAAACTTGGCCGCGGTCGCCCGGATTGTTGAACGGCTCCCTCGTTGCTCTAGGAATTCTCTGTTTGAAAACAAGAAGACATACCCAAACAGTTAGATCAACACAGTGAATCATGTGAAAGAACATGGAAAGGAAAAAGAATGAAGCACTTGGGCGGCCAATGCTTACCAAGAAGGTGGACATGTCGGTTTTTGTAAGGACTTTGGTATATGAAGTGCGAACTACAGCCCAGTCTGTTGCCGATGCAACTGCACGGGCCGGACCAAATGCAAGTCCAAGTGTTGGTGCAGGTGCCGAAGCCGCTGCTGCTGCCGGAGATGGTGCTCCTTGTAGAGCTGGTGCCGGTGTCGATGCCCGATCCTTCGATAGATCAGACTGATCCGCTGACGCGGTCGGTGCCCAATCCTCAGCTAGATCAGACTGAGCTGCTGCCGCTGTCAGTGCTAGAGCAACTGCCGGTGCTTGGTCTGTGCGAGACAGCGGCGATCGTGTCTGGTCTGCTATGATCAGCTTTCTAACTTGACTAGGATCCGTGACCGTGATCCAGTTTTTTTCTTCATTTCTTTTAAACGTGAGAAGGACTAATTGTGGCGTTTTTGTTAAACCAAACTGCAGTTCATCATAGGGATTCAGCTTGTACTCAAACAACAAACTGATCCAATTTTTTCCAGTAATATAAGTGATGGACAGTGCCTTCATTACTGACACGACATAAGAAGTGAAACCTGCAAAAATAGCCATCATAGAGCAAACCAAACAGTTTATTCTGTGATGACTGTCACATCGCAAAACATGCATCATAAAATTGCAGGAAAAGAAAGAAAACATGACATTAAATCAATAAGATTTAGACAGCAAATCAATAAGATTTACTTGATGTGACACGAGTGAATCCTTACCAGGAAATCACTATGTTGAAGTACTAAACAGAAGATTGATCGTCCAACTACGCGTGGCATGCAGGGGCCCTGCCTACTCCCACAAGCAGGACAGTCCAAAGGTCGTGACAAATCGTATGGACCGAACATCCATGGGACTGGAAATCCTGGTGGGTGCGATAAACCCTGCAATGCATACAGATATTGGAGTGTAACCATAATTGATAAACCGTCCTCACAAAAATTATGATCTGGATACTTCAAAATGTACAGACTGAATTGAGTGGACAGACATTAACATAGACTGTTCTCAGGACTGACCACACACCAAAAGCAGCAGTACTAATAAACAATACAGGGTTCACAAACACAAATCAAGTACTGAACAATAGTACTTACTACAAACAAGCAAAGTTGCACTAACTAAACTCTGCAGACTATTTCTTGCCACCGACCTACGGGATGAACCCCGCATAACTGACTAGGCCATGGACTTCGTGTGAGATGTCTACATGCACCATCACCATCTTGTCAACCTTGGAGAACTAAAGAGTGGTCTTTCCACTCATAAACATGATGATGAAGACAGGCCGCATCAGATTTGTAGGGAAGTTTTACAAGAACCACACCCTTCGTAATCGAAGGCACAACTAGGAAATTGTTGTGGTCAAGTACAGCCTCGAGAACACGCCTGACAACAATGCTACAGGAAAACACTAGTTCAGGACACGTGGCGACAAGGACACAGCAGCTGGATAGTTCAGCAGTAGAACTCATCATCAGGTCTTCCAGTTCACACGGTATGACTTTGAGAACTTCATCTCCACCGCGGACCTGGTTCTAGTTCAAACAGAAACCATATTTCATTACTACCTCCGTTCAGAAATATAAGATGATTTTCGATATTATACTCCATATATGACTACATATACGCACAGAAATGAGTGAACAAAGACACTAGAACATGTCTTCAAAGGCATGAGAGCAGAGGGATTACATGCATTATCCATAACACAAGTTACTGAGGCAAATATACCCCCTTAAAAGGTAGCATTGATGTTCATAAAGTACTCCCTCCGTCCTAAAATTCTTGTCTTAGATTTGTCTAGATACAGATGTATCAAGTCACATTTTGTATTAGATACATCCGTATCTAGACAAATCTAAGACAAGAAATTTGGGACAGAGGGAGTAGTTGAAAGTAATCTATAAGAAATCAGTGCCAACCTCTCGCATGTTTTGGTCAAAAGAGGAATTTAGAACCGTCATTTGGCACACTAAAATCACATGCAAGATCACCCAGAAAGTTGTACTACCAGTACTAGTACTGCGTGTTAGATTAAAAAACACGATCAAGATCGAGAAAAAGATCGTCAACCAGAGACATTACCTGGACTTGCTTAATGAGGGATCCCGGTGAGGGGGGCTTGGACAGGGCGATGGCTTTGAGCTTGTCTGCGGTAGTCTCGGCGGGGTGCTTGCGCTTCTTTGTACCATGAGCCTCGACGGTTTTGGCCAGAGGTGCTCCGGCATGCATCCAAGAGAGGAAGCTGAGAGAGAAGAGTGAAAGGAGGAACGAGATGAGGGAGAAGCGAAGCGAGTGGGGGTTTTCTTCAAGAGAGGAAGCTGAGAGAGAAGAGTGAAATGATGGTTGCTTCGTTCGTCGAACTTACTGCTGGAAAGGAGGGGGCTTTGTGATTTGATGGCTCATTGGGCATTACTGCGGCGGTTCGATCAGCGTAGTCTACCGTCACTCTACTACTGAGTAATTTAGTGCATGGCTGGTGGACCCAGGTGCTGGCTGTCCCACATGTCGGCGAAAGTGAGTGATTTAGTGCATGGCTGGAGGAGGATCCGCACGATAGAGCGTGTCCACTGTTTTTCATTCTAAAGAAAAAATGATTACAGCAAGCATTTCCACTCTTACGATGGGGGAGTGCGAAACACGGCAGCCACTTGAACATACACAGTGCTCCTACTACTAGGCATGTGCAGTGGTTCATACGTCAGTACTACACAATCTTGTTGCTGTGTTGTGCGCATGTCAACTACTCCTATATGTAACATAGTACCGCTTTTTCGACTGTCTGGTCGAGAATGAACGGTGAGATCGATGTTAACAGAACTAGGTCCACAGCGCATGGAGAGTACGGTGCTACAATACTCCACGAAACATGAACCATATGAAGCACATCCTATAGTGTTAGACAGGGTGTATGAAGGGTGCACGGGATGGGAGCAAAAGTTCCCTTCTCGACCCACTTTTGGGTGTTTGGCAGAGTGCATCAAGGGTGCATGAGTCCACACTAGTAGGTTGACAAAAATACACGAAGAGGAAACAACTATATTGAGATGAGAATGCAACCAAACACACCCACACACTTTGTGCTACAGTGACGGATCTGCACCGTCTGAGTTTGATCCAACGGTCATGTTGCGCTGAGACATGGACACGCCCATGCAGAGGGCGCCTAAACACCACCGAAGTCCCTCTGCTTCTCGAGGCGCACGACGTTGGTGATGCAGGGTGCAACCACCCGTAGAGCCCGCTCCCGGTCGACGGGAGCCATCTCGTCAAAGCCAGCGTCCAATGGCACGAATGGATTCCGGTGACGGAGCCCTGAAAGGATTTGCTCGGCAATGGCGACGACAGCGCGCAACCCCTCCTTGTCCAGCTCAGCCCCCACCATCGCGCGGAGACGGCTCAGCTCCTCGGAGATATAGGTGAAGAAGGAGACCAGGTCAGGAAGCCGCAGCTCGTTGAAGTCGACCGGGTGGTCGAACGGGTTTAGCCCGACGGTCGGCATTGTCGCACTGGCACGACGGTAGGGATCGCGCGGCTGCAACACGTGCGTGGCAACTTGGTTCACCAAGTGGATGAGGCGATCCTGGACCTCGTCACGTTCGGCCCACTCGCGCTCCAGCGGGCTCCCCTGACGGCCTATCGTATCTCCCGCTTTCTATAGCAACACCGCCAACTCCTCGAGCATCTTTGTGGTGGACGCCTGCCGCTTTTGAAGCTTCGTGAACTCCCGCACATAATGGAGGAGTATGGCACTCCTCTCCTCCTTGAGCTCGCAGAGCTCCACTTCCTTGGCCCTGAGCTCCGCATCCTTGGCATAGAGCTCCTATGTCAGGCGCCTCACCTCGGACTCCATGATTTGCTGCGCCGCCATCGCACCAGGTAGAAGCAATGGGGAGAGGAAGCAAAGGGGGCGAAACGGCTGAAAGGCAATGCAATCTACGGGAAGGCGGAGGGAGCCAGCCGAGGAGCGGGGAATCTTTTGGTTTTCACCACAGTAAAACACCAGTCGATGACTTCTCACATCAGGGAGCAGTGGGTTTTTACAGGCGGAGTCATTGTGACTAATTGCTACCGCTCCTGCTCCCGTCAATCAAAAAATTTAAAATCCTACCGCTCCTGCTCCCGTCAATCAAAAAAATTAAAATCCTGTCATGCCCAAACACCAGAGCAACGCCACGGTGGATATTTAAACTTACCTGCCGACAAGTAGATAAAAAAGGGGTGAAAAAACAAATGTGGTGGTGGCCTAGCTAATCGGTCAAACTAGCCCAACTAGCTAGCCACCGTGCTTCACTGATGTACTCAGCGGGAAAGGTGGTCTTTCGTGATTTGATGACTCATTTACTTGCTTCGGCGCTACGACGGAGGAGGACCCAGAAAACGCGTGGTAGGGCGCCCCACGTCAGGAATAATATATGTGTGCACCACCCGGGAGGACCCCGAAACCACGCGGTAGGGTGTGCCACGTCTCGGCGCGGACCCTGAAAAATGTGCATGTAAAAATATACTGTAACAGACGTAGTACCTATGGTTCGAGCTCGGGACCCAGCCAGTCGGTCGAAAACACCCCACTAGCCACACAACTTCATCACGCAAACGTGGCACGGTTAGCTCCGTCTCGACCAGCCGCAACATCTCTTGTTCTAGGCGATTCTTCTATTTTCCAAGCTTTTTTAAGTTGTAATAACACCACGGCAAGCTAGCGCCGCTCTTTGTGTGCCCATGCAAAGGTTAGACAATGGAGAGAAGAGAGATTGAGATCGCAGACCTGGGACCACCCGTAAGTGAGACAACGGTCATGCACGTGTTGACGAGGCACTCCCTCTACTCTACTCAACGCAAGTACTGTATAAAATCAAGTTATGGGACAAAGCCAACAACCGTTTGTTTTTTCAGGCTATCGAATTACGCTTTGTAGTCCAGGTTGCCAGTTCGAATCTCGTCTTTCAGATTTGTTAGTTTTAGGTCCAAATTTGATTAATGACAAGTGGGACCCCCGTGTGTTGTTCCGATATTTTAGTGTAGGATGTTTTTTTTGAACAAACACTTTGCGCGGTTAGACAAGTAACGGCACGAGTTACACGTATTTTGCAAGTTTACGAACAAAAATGACAGCGGCATAGAATATCACATCCACCCCGCAGCTTAGATACTATGGTGATACGAGTTTTTACACCGCTGGAAGTGAGATCCAATGGCTTGGGAGTAGTCTTTGTAATTATGCGCAATTTCCAAACTATCCAAAGTTTTTATTTGCAAATAAAACATTTAGGCCTCGTGTGTGCTGCTGCATCTTTGATCCAATGGCTCCCCGGTGCTATTAGGTGCTCCCCGTAGCTTAATTACCCGCTATGGTGATATGAGCATCTAGGTCGTATGATCAGTGATCAGATGGCACATGCATAGTACTTGTACTTTCTGCGCATTTCCCAAACTCTATCAGCCGTATATTGCAAAAACATTCAAACGTCCTACTGTGGGCCGTTAGATCTCAGTGAACTCGTATCACCATAGAATCTATGGTGCGGGAGCACTTCATACTCTCCCGTGCGAGAAAACATAAGGTGCTATCGCAGCTTGGATGCTACAGTGATACGAGCTTGGAGGTCGTTTGATCTGAGATCCAATGGCATCTGAGCAATCTTTGTGCTTGTAAGCAGTGGTCGAACTCTTTTGGGGCTTTTCTACAAAAAACCATTCGAACCACCGAGGAGGTGTTGGGTCACAAATCCAACGCCTCCGAAGAGCTTGTATCACCAAAGCATCTTAGGTGTGGTGGCACATGATATTCTTACATACAGGAGAATATGATGTCCTCCTTCATCTTAGATGCTACAGTGATACAAGCTTCGAGGTCGTTGGATATGGGATCAAAGGGCATCTAAGTAGTTTTTGTACAAATTGTGTGCAATTCTCAAACTCATCAAGGTTTCCTGCAAAAAATAAAGACACATCATGTGAGCTACTATATCTCAGATCTACAAGCTCCAAGCAACTTGTATCGGCATATAGCATGTAAGGTATGGGGGCACATGATATTCTCCCGGGGAGGAGGGGTGGGGGTGCACAACCAATCGGTGGTTGGGAGGGTGGGAACAAATATAATCTAAACAACCCTAAACAGAGCTCCACAGTTTTATCTAAGGTCGAGGGGTTAACCCCCGACAATCATAGCTCCGCCTAAACACAACATTTGCATGTACTGTAGTACTAGACTTAATATTCATGTTTCAGTTTCATGTTCATTTTAAATATTGAACTGAGGACCATGGATGTCTTACATTTTACTCCCTTCGTTCCTAAATATTAGTCTTTTTAGAGGCTTCAAATGGACTGGCACATACGGATGTATATAGACATATTTTAGAGTCTAGATTCACTCATTTTGCTCCGTATGTAGTCACTTGTTGAACTCTCTAAAAGACTAATATTTAGGAATAAAAGGAATATTTTTGAACTCGTGTCATACATGGATGGGTTGGAAAAATAGATGCACTATACTTATTGGATTGTTGTCGTGTTCGTGCGTGTGTGTCTCTATGTGTGTGTGTGTGTGTGTGTGTGTGGTCATATGCTTGATACATACTCCCTCCTTCCATCTATATAGAGCCTAATGCGTTTTTTAAGACCGCCTTTGACTATTGACAAAATTAATAGTACATGACATGCACAATGTGAAAATTATATCATTGAAAGATTTCACACATGAATTTAACGGTGTGCTTTGTGTAAGTTGCATGTCATATATTATTGCTCTAATATTTGGTCATAGTTAGCCTCGAAAAACGCATTAGGCCCTATATAGATGGAAGGAGGGAGTACAAAGTTTTCTCACCTCCATATTGTTCATCTTTTAAATTTGAATTTGCATTGGAAAACTTACTAGGGATACCTTGAAATGTGAAATCCACGTCGAGATCACTATATCACAAATTCACTCTAATTCAATGGCTCATCATAAATCAATTACCAGGTTGAGATTAGTATTTGCAAGGAAAATACGGGTATTGTAATACACATAGATTCATTCGGCAATTTAAAAGGTTCCTTTCGTATTCTCAAATGGTAGGACCCAACGGTGTACCAGCCAGACCTTGGCTCGTGTTGATCCTAAAAAAAATAGGCTCGTGTCCTTCGATGGCGTGCATGGTACGCACATTAGGCAACCCCAACCAGTCGAGCCTCAGCGTTTCAAGTCGAAATATCTAGCGGCCAAAATTCCAGCCCTACGAAATTCCCCTCATGTCCCCGGTCCATAATGACTACTGATGAACAATGGAGGGATGCTTTAGTAACTAGACAATGTTACCTACCGTGCCGAGCACGGTTCAATTCCCTCGGTCGCCGCTCGTCAATGTCACCCGTCAACTGCATTGCCTAGTACTACTACTACTACTACTACTACTACTACAGGATGAGCACAGAATTGAGCCCGTTTGTTCATGCCTAGTACTTTTTTTGTTTGTGCCTAGTACTTGAGTTAATATATCAGGCAATGCACTAGTACGAAGGGATTATCCTTTCCGGTTTATAGGGCTTATCTCAAAATTTTAGTTTTCCCATTTTATAAGTCTCAATTTGGTTGTTCCCCATCACATGTTCAGATTTCAAGGTGCAATAAATCATTACATGAAAGTACTAAGAGAAAATTGACCAATGCATGTACTTTATGCGTGCATGCATTGCAATTAATGCATTCGTAAACACAATTTTTGAGGAAAACAAGCGCAGTAATTGAGTAGTTTTGCAAACTACAACAATTGTTCCACCACTCACCATCTACCTTGGTTGGTGAGATTTTTGAATTGAGCCCTATAAATCGGAAAGGAGGTTTAACTAAGCAAAATGTTTGACCAAATCCTTTCTTAAGAAATACAACAGGACAGATGTACGGCTTGAAAATTTATTGCATGATGCAGGTTATGATATTGTTTCGAATCCTGGGTCTTGAATTTCAGAAAATCCAAAAGGGAGCATAAATTCTTGAAACTGAGCATGGTCACGTGATATGGCACAAATATTACTTCGTAAGTTTTTTCTTCAATTCGAGACAAGCTGCTTATGACAAGTTGCACAAATGAAGAGCCAAGGTATTTTGGAACAAAGACCTGTCACATATTTTTTTGAGGGAAAAGACATGTCACGTTAAGGTGAACGCTTTCACTATTGAAACCGTGGGCGTTTATGTGCCGCCACGAGTCCCCGCTTCTCATCGGCACGTGCCATCCCAGCAAGCGTGTGAGTCGACGGGAGGCGTGCGAGCAGACCGCTGTGTCGGCTGTCAGGGAGGCGTGCGAGCAGACCGCTGTGCAGACTCACCGGGAGGCGAGCCCTTTGACCAGGCTCCGCCGCCCACCGTTGTCCCAACTCCTCCCACTTTTAATGTCGCCGGCGCTGCAGTTTAAAATCAACCCCGCACTACCCGGTATCGCTACAATCCTCTCTCTTCCTCTCTGATTCTCCTGTCGTCTACCTCCAACTAGCCTGACCTAAACGTACGCCATGCCGCATCACGATGGTCTTCCCTTAGTGTTCCAGTTTCATGAGGAAGACACCCAGCCGGAGTATCAAGAACATAAGGCACTTTGGGACGAGGTTGAACTGGCCTTGCGGGAAGACGTCGCGCCTGTCCCCACTCCCGTTCCGGCTCCTGTCGCCCCGACTGCGCCAGTGCCCATCCCCATGGCATTGATGGGCTGGGAGCCGCACATTGTCGACGAGCTTGATGCCACGGGGTTCCATGAGGTCCTCGCTGACTTTCACGCGCCCGTGCACCTGCCAGCGCATGCGCCTGTGCGAGCACTGACGCGCACGCCCGTGCCGGTGCCCGTGGACCTGCCAGCGCATGCGCCTGCGTGTGCACTGACGTGCGCGCTTGTGCTGGTGCCCATGCACACGAATGTCTCCGCCGCGCCGTTGACAGCGCATGTCCCCGCGCGGGTGCCAGTGCCCCCCTCGGCGGCATGGATGGCCGCCGTCGACCGCTTCTTTGCACCAACGCCAGTCGCCTCCTCCCGCCAGTTGACTCGCTCCGAAGTCCAGAACATTTTGGCCTTCCTTGAGCTAGGCTAACGTCCAGGAGTATGCCAACAACGGCGCAAGACGCCGCCGTCGCCGTCGGTCAGTGTCCCGACGACACACAGAGCACGGCAGAGGAGCCGCTTCCCACCGCGAGACGCCCCCGCCGCTGCCGCGTAATCTAAATTTTCCATGAAAAATGTTCGGATTGCCAGGCTTAAAATCCGAACGTTTATCATTTCCGTTTATTTTATATCGATCGTCGTATAATTTAAAGTTGGAGTCAGACTGAACGAAATGTATGGTTTGATCGATTAAATGTTCTGCTAGAGCCGTATCAAATTAAATATAAAACGTCATCAAGCCACATGTATTCCTTGTCATCCAACGACCTAGACTGCTTCAATGTCGAGCGCTCAACACGTTTAGCATACAGTTAATTTCATGCCAAAAATAGTGCTAATCACATGACAACACGCAAATAATATCCTAGTATAGTTAATATCCGCATGCACTTAATATACTTCCAAGTTAACGTGCATTGCACGTACACACTGACTTGTGTTGCTAGTACGTGAAACTGGTGTCGTGACTTGTGAGTTGTGAACGCGTCCAGATATGGTCAACGGCAACATCGCCCGCGAGTTCTTCCTGTTTGCCTGTGCGTCAAAACGCAGAAGGGGAGGAGAGCAAGAGAGAACACATGGAACCCACCAGTAAGTGAAGGCGAATAGTACTAAAAATAATATTACATGCTATCCATTAATTAGGTTGTGGTAATATAAAAATATTATGTGAACAAAGGGGGTACAACAAACATTGCTATTCTACGTATGTTGCCTATTGACGTGCGGCTTGAAGGCCCGTCGCATGTTCGATCCTCGTCCTTTATTTCTTAATTTGTATATGGGTCCAAATTTGTTTTATGACATGTGGGCCCCTTGGTGTGTAGTTTGTAGCACTTTCATTTGTGGGTCAAAATTTGTTCCATTCCAAGTGGACTATCGGTGTGTAGTTTTGTAGCTTATTTATAATAATTAAAGAGAACAACATAGTTTTTTCAATGATACCATGGTGCGACGTTGAAGGTGAGAAAGGACGTGTGAGAAAGCGATGACCGAGCCAGAGGGAAATCAACTAGGGGAGTTGCGTGGGTTGTAACAGCGTTTGAAGTAGTTGTGGGCCGAATGCTACGAAAATATAATCTAAACCGACCGGAATAAATGCCTAGACAAATTAATCCAAGGTTGGAGTGTGGTCCGACATTCATTGAACAAACATATATGCTCCGGAGAGATATTGTCCGATTGAGCTTTTGGTAAGGGTGAGGGCTGTAAGATAGAGCCTGAGAGATGATCCAGTCACAGACGTGTTGATATATTTTGTGTGTGGGAGGAAGCAAGGTCAACCGATCACATAGGGTCGCCGTGCGATCGAAAGAGTGAGACGGGTTGGAGAGAGTGACCTAGATAGACGATGTGCGTGAGAGAGTATACAATGTGAATAGGTTGAATTGGGCTCAAACATGGTGATATATTGTTTTTGTCCGAGAAAGAGCGAGGTAAATCGAGACACACACACACACACACACACAGAGAGAGAGAGAGAGAGAGATTGAGTGAGCGTGGCCCACCATGAGGTCGAAAGAGTGGCGGTGGCTTGGATGGACTGACCTAGATAGACAATCTGCGTGAGAGAGTATAGAGTGTGTCGATCGAGGCCCGAACAGGGAGATATATCATTTGTGTGTGAAAGAAAATGAGGTTAAACGAGACTCAGATAAAGAGAGTGAGATTGAGAGAGTGTGGCCCGCCGTGCGGAAGAAAGAGTGAGACAGTCTTGAGGGAGTGACCTAGATATACAACGTGCGTTCGTGCGCATGAGAGGTTGGGGGGGCAAGATAAGCAATGCATGTATTTAGCGCGAGAGGGTGAGAGGGAGAGGGAGAGAGAGAGAGAGCTCGGCATGGGGTGCAATGGCGGGTGTGTGAGGTAAATACATTTGGTAACAGGAGTGGAAAAAGGGGTTGTGTAGTTGAGAGACTTAGAGATCGAAACATGGAGAGAAAGAATGAACGTGTGTTGGAAACCGATAGCTTGCTAAGGTGGTTAGGAGAGGAAGATTGACCGATACAGGAAGTATGTAGCGTTTGTGCGCAGGGGGGGGGACTAAAAACAACATTTGAATGTACATAGTACGGGACTTAATATCGATGTTTCAATTCGGTGTACATTGTAAGATTTGAACCGAGGACCAGGCATACGGGTAATTATTTCGAATTCATGCCATACTAAGTTTCGAAAAGTTGACATTGGCTCAATTTGTTGTGCTATTTTGTAGGTCATATGTTTGAATCCATCCAAAAGTTTTCTCACTACCATGGTGTTCATCATATACATATGAATTTGTATTAAAAAAAGTAGCGTGGATACAGTGAAATGCAAAATCCACGTTAGAATTGGAGATCGCTATGTGACACACACTCTAATTCAAATAACTAACTACGTGACACACACTCTAATTCAAATAACTAATTATGTGACACACTCTAATCCACGTTAGCGTGGGTACCGTTTTGATTTTTTTTCAAATAACTCCTCATTAATTAATTTATAGTACTCCCTATGTTCACTTTTATAAGACCTTGAAGACATTTCAGACAATGTGCAAAACAATTCATTTTAAGTTGTCTGAAACGACCTACAAAAGTGAACGGATGGAGTATCTCGTTTCGAATGACTAATTATTGCAAGGAAAACACGGGCATGGTAATACATACAGATTTGTTTGCAAATGAAAGAAGATTCGTTTGCATTCTCAAATGTAGGCGCACCAGGCAGACCAGGGTCGTGTCGGGGTGGATGCTGCTTCGGTGCCTTAAAGGCAACAGCCCTTGGGTGACTGACATGTGGGCCACCCACCAGTTGGGCCCACATGTCATGGGCACAAAGGCAGGTGCCTTAAGGCAATGAAGCGAGTCCTGTCGGGGTGGTCGCGTGTGTCGGACGGACGCGTAGCACCCAGCCACCCACCCCCCTCCCCCCAAAAAAAGGACGACGACAATATAAGTTCTCGCTTCCACGTTTCAGATTGAAATATCTGGCGGCCCCAATTCTAGCCCTGCAAAATCTCTTTTCTCCACCATCCCCTTCCGCGCCCAGATTGCTCAAATCCCTAATTCGCCACCATCCCTCGAATCGCCCCTCGTCTCGTCTCTTTCCCCACCGTTCCCCACCTCTGTGCCGGACGACGACGACGAAGACGACGGTCGCGCTTCACCACCGCACCGGAGCTACCTCATCTACGCCCTCGTCCGCCGCACTGGGTGGTCCACCGACAACGTCGGGCGCCGCAACCGACGTGCCTCACAGACACCGAGTTCCACCGCATTAGGTGCGCTTCACCGATGCCGTATCCCAGCTCACCGGGGCTACTTCACCGAGCACATCGTCTCACCTCCGCCCCCAAGGTCATTGGGGCTTCACCAACGGTCTCGTCCACTGCATCGTAGCGCTCCGCTGCCACTCAAGATCTGCATCCGTGTGCAGCCAGCCAACGCCAGCGCATCACCCTCAACGCTCTGAAGTGACCCGCACTTTAGCTAGGCGAGCATGCCCAAACGCCGGCCCGAACTAGGTATCCACACATCACTCCCTTGTGCACTGTTCCGACGATGTTTGGATATCCTTTCACTACACTCTTAGCTTACACGCCTATGCAACTCTGACTTTAACTCTTATTTATTCTGGAGATATCATCTGAAACAAGCAAATCCATTTTTAGCGAAGCATGACGGGGCTACGGGATCTGGTACACATCCTGCACACCCGTATAACCTTGTAAGTATCTGTCCACCAGTACAACATCAAGGTCGATTCCTCTTATTTGACCAACCATTCGCCGTGTCAAAAATGCAGAGGGGGGTGCAAGGAGCACAAGGCCTGCACATCCAAGCAAGTGGTAACATGGACTTGTACATGGAACATCCCAAGCGCAAGCAGAGCTGAAGCGAGCCTATACAACGAGCTACCATAAGTCCCTGCATTTCGTTTAATTCGTACTGGCATTCGTGTATGATTTGTGTGCAGTGGCTGATCCACGAATTCAAGTTACCAGGGGCGAACATTTAACTTAAAAAATACGAAGGCACTTGCACTCCGGAAATCAACATAACTTGAGAAATGTGAAGCTACATGCACTTTGAAAACCAGCTAATGATCCAAAGTAGTTCAGATTATAAACACTAAATGATGCAAGCACCAAAAAACACAAAATGCAACATGGTGTACAAGGACTACAAACATGGTCTGTACCTGCCTGAATTATTCGTTCTCTGGCTGAAAATATCGAAGTGTAATTGCACGTATAACCAGTGCGCAAACTGCATATCAATATATCTATCCTGCACAAGTATGCCAATAGTTTCAAACAACAGATTAGAAAAGTATTTATGCTATGTTGTCATGATACGGGGACTTTCTGGTAGATGACCTCGACGTTTCCTCAAGCTATGAAAATGCACTATAATTTGCTTGTCATCAATGCCTGCAAATCTCTGTCTCTCTCAACATAGTAGATCATCAGTAGACACTAAATCCTTCAATGAGCTTGCAAAATGCTTGCATTAGATCCCTCATTAGACACTATATGTTCATCACCAGGAGCATGTAAAATGTTTGCATCAAATCCTTCCTTAGCAGTCTGTTCATTAGACACTTCAGGCTCAAGAACAACATGAGCTTGTATGTTTGCACCGGAAACTTGATTAGATACATTAGTTTCAGTCAGTTCAGTATTGATTGGGGGAGTTATAAAATAAGTAGAAATTGGTTTCATTTTCTCATAGATTCTCTACATACAAGCAGTTTTACAACACCATCAGGTTTAACTATTGGCCAGAAATTGAAGAGTTGAATTAGATATAATCAGGGATGTGATGTACCTGCTCGTTGCGCATGCTACTCTTGCAAGCTGCGACTGTCCGTTTGCGCAAGCTCGATGCCATGCCCGTGCTGCCGTTGCTGCCTCCCACGCAGGCTACACCCAGGGTTGGATCTTCATCTTCTTGTCCTTCCGTTCACTTGAAGCCCGGCGACCGCCCTACAACGAGGGCGCGAGGAAGTGCTATATCGGTCTGTCCAGCGGCGGCTAGGTTAGGAGCGAACCAGACTGGAGGCTGGAGCGAATGAATTGGGATTTTTCCTGCTGTCGATCGATATGGGAGGCGCTCGTTTGGAACGCGAGCCTGCTATAGGGCCTGCCTTGCACTTATGTTATTGGCCCATCCAAATTGAAACATTTTTCTTCATTTTTTACATTGCCTTGTTGTGCGTTGGGACGAACAAAACTAGCGTGGGCCAACTTGGACGACTCAAACTAGGTGCACACTTTCCAGCCACCTGAGGCAGCCGCCCATACCAGCCCCTATGGTGGAGTCGCCCCTTTTTGCGTGTATGATTGGATAGTGAAAATATTCCAGTGGCGCTTTTGATTTACCCACAGAATGGTTGAATTACTTGTTTCTATGAACTGAGTTCGCCAATAATGTGAAGGATGCCAGTCTTTTCATCCTATTGTAGATTGCTTAGATCTCGATATGCCAAAAATAATCGCATGAAATATACAATAAAAGCCAGTGTGATGTGTTTGGCTACAACTAGTCTGACTACACGTCCTCATATAACATATCAAGGACGCACCATCTTACCAGATTAACCATTCGACTTACCCATGCAGTGTGGGAAGAAAGAAGTATTGGGACTGCGTATCCAAGCAATTGATGCCATGGACTCCTTTGTACAACCTTGTAAGCGAAAAAGAAGTTGCAGTGTGCCTGTACAAAGAACTAGCATAAGTTCAGTTACCTGCTTCTCGGAATTTTATTTAGCCACTTATTGCAAAATTGTTCAATTACGTTGCTTGGCTTAATTTAGTTTGCTACTGATTACATAATGGCACAGCCTGTTAATCATATTGTAGACTGCGCCTATCTATGTGTTTGATACTTACTGTTAAGAATTACCTGTTTGCCTTAACTTAAATATCTACTTGTTTGTTTAACTGCTTTGCTGCTACAACGGCGGGTTACAATGATGTTAATAACTAATCCCTCCGTCCCATAATATGGGACGTTTTTTGACACTAGCATAGTGTTTAAAAATGTCATACATTATGGGACGGAGGGAGTATTTTTCAGCATCCAATTGAAACTCTTTAATTCCTTGTTTGTTTAACTGGTTTGCTGTTATAACTCCCAGTTGAGATGTTTTGCTAACTTCAACTTTTCTGAATCCAATCGGAACTTTAATGGCAAAACAGGTTAGCCCAAGATCAAAGAGCGAGGTCCCCATGGACATTGCATCATCCCACAGCAGTGGCACCGGCCCAATCGTGCATTATGAATTGCCAACTGCTGATGCTCTAGAGGCTAAACTAGTGGTAGAAAGAGATTCTATTTCTGGACTTAGAGATGAAGTTGACATGTTGAGGAAGCAAACAGCACAATCACAAGTAGTACTCAAGACAACCATTAAATATTTGGTGGATTTCAAAATGAAGCAACCTGAGACTGACCAGATTGTTAAGGTCCTGAAGGAAAAAAGGAAATTAAATTCCTACTTGGTAAATCATAGGTGAAATGTTCTTTCCATAATTGAATAATCTTTGTGTTGTCTGTTCATGTAATCAATCAAACCATTTGTTTTAGAGATCATGTAATAATATTTTTTTTGTTTTTTGGTTTGTAATTTTATTTGAGCACAAGTCTGTATTAATTGATAAGACTCGGAACATTTCATTTGGATTGTTGTGGCAGACCTACAAATATGCCAATCGGGCTAAATGTGCATTCAGCAATAGTAGTAGTATAGATAGACCGTGGCACGCATCGGAAAGGGCCAAGATGCTGGCTAAAAAAGGATGATGTTGTAGCCAATAAAAAGTGCAGCGGCCTGGCTTATGTATGTTAGTTGATATTATTGATCCATATACTCTATAAGTGTTTATATGTATGTTAGTTCTGTACATTCTTGGTTGATTGACTCGGAGTACACATTATGCTGCGTGTGACATTTGAGTTGGACATGAAGTGTTCCAAATATTTGAATTCGCCTTAAACTAGATACTAGTTTCTGAATTTGAGTATTGGCATTTGTAAACCATATTCATATATGACAGTGGAATACATCTTTGTCGTCCTTTTGAAGATATATACAAACACATAGAACGATTTATAAAGAATCATATAGGAATACAAAATGGATTCGAATTTAGTTGCCAGGGTAAACGTGGATGCTTATTGTCCCAAAATTCTAAAGAAGCTGCAAAATGTCCACTCCCACGTCGGCTGCCCGAAGCCAAGTGTTTGGGAGATGGAAATTACTGTCTACCCATTACGCGGACAATCCATCGGCCTGATTTCCACTGCTCTAAATAGGGGTAGGTTAGTAACTTCAATTAGACGTGACACGACCGCCTCTGAGCCCATTCCGACACGGTGGGCGTCAAACATGGGTGGCAAAACTCATTTGATTCAAGCTCGTCCGAAAGACCTCTGTTTCTCCCTCCATTCCCCATTCATACACGGTGGGCGGCAAAACAAACTCGACTCGGCCGAAATCGATGTAGGCAAATATTTTCAATAGGGGCAGGTTTGTAACTTCACTCAGACGTGACATAACCGCCCTACCTGTCAGTCCCGTTCATACACCGTGGGTGCCAACATGGGCGCCAACCACCCTCTCCTCGCCCGAAATCGCTCTGGGCAAATATTGGCGAGATGCGAGATTACCGTCCTATCCCCAACCGATGAGACGTCCAACTTTTAAACGGGGGCTAAGTTCGTAACTTTCCCATATTTTAGACAGGCGCGTCCCAAAAACATGGTTCCCTGTACCTCTCCCTCCATTTTCCCATTCATACACCGTCCGCGCTAGAACACCCCATCCCCACACCAGGCTCCGTCCGCCACCCCATCCCTCGCCGCCGTCCTCCACCACATCCATCGCCATCGTCCTCCACCATGTCGGAGCACCTACCAAGACCGCATCGTCCACTACTAGAGATGGACGTTTCTCATCCACGGCGACGGACCAATAGCCTTGCATCGCGTCCTCTCGCTTCATCGGCGCCGTCGTCCTCTTTGCCGGGGCCGCTCACACGACCTTCTCTCCCACCGCAACGGGACTTATCCCCCGATGCACCCGTCTACCGTCGCAGATCTGCTTCAAAGCCACTGACAGCCATCGCACCCTCGATGCCTACACGGCGCCGCAAGAGAGGTGGTACTTCATATCTCCTCAACTTTTTGATCTCAACCAGAAAATGGATCTTAACTTGGTTACTTTACTTTCTTTTCAGCTCTTAGAATATAGTTCTTAGTTCGAAGCAAACAATGGATGCTAAATATCAATTCTCCGGTTTGCAGCTTCAAATCTGCCATGGCGCAGCCATAATACGGTTTAATTGATCATTCTTAGGGTTTAATTGATCATGTTGGTTCCGTGGTGGTTTCTTTAATAGAAATCAGAGGGAAAACCCTGTTTTGCTAAACAAAATATGCTTAGAGTTTCCCCCTTTTATGATCACTATACGATCAGAATACGTGCTTCGTGTCATAATAACACCGCTCCACGCATCAAGCTAAACAAGCTTAGATGTTCAAATACGAATATGATATTATTAAAACAGAGTTGTTTAATTGGTCAGCTAAATGTTCCTAAATTAGTTTCGAAAATGCATGTTCGCCGCTCGGGTGTGTATCTCTACAGGGTACCCACGGTGGGCCGGCCCACCCTAGGATTTTGGGTCGTCCCAGGCCCCGATTCCCCTCTATTCTGCTGCGCGCTTCCAATCTCTACTCGCCCCCAGCCGCCTGCCTCGTCGGCGACTTGCCGTCCTCAGACGGCATGACTCTAGGAGGAGACGCCAGACTAATAGGAGGCCAGGAGCCGCTCGCCCAACAGCGTCACCGCTGCCCGGGCGCGCCGCTGTGCCTACCTTCCAAGTCAGTTCAGGGCTCAGGCGTGCAGCACCCACCAAGCCAACCTGATTTATCCTGAGATACATCCTCAACACTCAGCAGCCACTCCTCATCACCCATTTTCTAATTGATTCATTACTCATTAGGCAGGACTGTCATTAGGGTTTGTTGTGTGCTCAGTGCTACCTACACTTAATGGTTCAGATGTATTTCGATAATCTTTAGTACCTCTAAAGTTCACAGGGTTTTCAAAATTTCAGCCCTCGGAACAGAAACTAGTTATTTTGGATTGTTGGTCGTAGTGACATTGACCCAGATTACTACTGCAAGACAGGTTTGTTGACAATTTTACTTGTCTTTCTTACTCATTCGATGTAATATCCAATTATTCACGTCGATTAGTTGCAAACAATAAGTGCTAGACAAACTTCTTCATTCAGATTTTGGACGGTTTCTTACTGCAGTTACAATTATGCATACTTGTCCTAATAAGCTCACAAGTAAATGATTGATTCACTACATCTATGCTTGCCTTGGCATATTTGTTGTCAATATTCTTTTAGGGTGGACCACCCTGTTTCTAAATACTGGAACCGTAGACCTGAGTGAATAGTATTTATCTATGTGATCTCTTCCATCATGTGTGGGTAATGAACACTGCATTGTATAGATAGAAAGAAAGTGTCATTTCCAGCTTTTACATAGGTTTCGATCTTTTACATGGAATACAATCTGCCTACTTGCTTTGTGTCGCACTACCAACACTCCACCCTTGAAGCTAAACATTATGCCACTCATAATTGTTTAGTTTATTTGTTCAAATACGAATTTCATATGATTCTAATGTTCCTACTTCAGTTTTGAAATGTGTGCCTGCCTGTTATAGAGACATAAGGGGTTTGTATTTCTGTGTGTGGTCTGGTCAGCACGGTTGGGGAGGTGAACTTTGCATATGCAGGGGTTTATAGGGAGACACTCTCCGAGTTGAATCCGCAATGCATTCCATAGATAATCTGACTACTTTTTATGTTTTCATGAATCTTAGATTCTGAACAGCATCATAATGATTATGAGCTTGCGCGCATGAAAAGAATAAAGCAGAACAATGCCATGGCTGTCAAACTTCGCATTAAGGGACTGAAATCAAGTCTGGATGCAATGCAATGCAAACGCTCTCCACCTATAGATTCATGCTCAGAATATGATCCTAACAGTGATTCTGAGCTAGAGGAAGACCTAAGTCAATGTAGCTCCCTAGTGGAGGAGTAAGAGGAAGATGCCCTATCTTATTCACCCATCAAGGTACTTGCTCTAACTTTCCAAGGTTACAATGCTCGCACATTTCTTGCAACTGATGCTTTGCATTGTTTCTACTTTGTTGAACTACCATTAGCTTAGTTTACACATCGTGTATGTGAATACGCCCTGCCTATCCATTTTCAGTACATATTCCATCTGTCATCATACTATATTTATCCATTCAAATGTTGTTCTTGTGTATCAGACGTTCAAAAGGAAGAGGGCGATTGCTGGTCGTGGAGGAGCACAAGCAAAGTGTTTGGAAAAGGTAGTGGCACCTGATAAATCAAATAGCCCATTAGGTGTAGTTGCAATATCACCTGACCCACAAAATACCCCAACTCTAGCAGACTCTAGCTGAGGGAGTCCTGGACTAGGGGGTGTCCGGATAGCCGAACTATCATCTTTGGCCGGACTCCAAGACTATGAAGATACAAGATTGAAGACTTCGTTCCGTGTCCGGATGGGACTTTCCTTGGCATGGAAGGCAAGCTTGGCAATACGGATATGTAGATATCCTACCATTGTAATCGACTCTGTGTAACCCTAGCCCTCTCCGGTGTCTATATAAACCGGAGGGTTTTAGTCCGTAGGACGAACAACAATCATACCATAGGCTAGCTTCTAGGGTTTAGCCTCCTTGATCTCGTGGTAGATCTACTCGTGTACTACCCATATCATCAATATTAATCAAGCAGAAGTAGGGTTTTACCTCCACCGAGAGGGCCCGAACCTGGGAAAAACATCGTGTCCCTTGTCTACTATTACCATCCGCCTAGACGCACAGTTCGGGACCCCCTACCTGAGATCCGCCCATTTTGACACCGACATTGGTGCTTTCATTGAGAGTTCCTCTGTGTCGTCACCTATAGGCCCGATGGATCCTTCGATCATCAACAACAACGCGGTCCAGGGTGAGACTTTTCTCCCCGGACAGATCTTCGTATTCGGCGGCTTTGCACTATGGACCAATTCACTTGGCCATCTGGAGCAGATCGAAAGCTACGCCCCTGGCCATCAGGTCAGATTTGGAAGTTTGAACTATACGGCTGACATCCGCGGAGACTTGATCTTCGACGGATTCGAGCCACAGCCGAGCGCGCCACACTGTCACGATGGGCATGATTTAGCTCTGCTGCCGGATAGTGCCCTGGAGGCCGCACAAGAATCTGCTCCGACCCTTAGCTCGGAGCCGACTGCGCCGATCAAGGATGGGTGGCTGGACACCGCCTCGGGGGCTGCTACCTCTACGGCAATAGAGCCGAATACCAACCGTATCCCTTGTGAAGCTCGTGACAAGGTGCCGGACTCCTCTCCGGACCCCGAACCTTCCGCGCCCCTGCCAATCGAACCCAATTTGGCGTCGATCATGGAGTTCACCGCCGTGGACATCTTTCAGCACTCGCCTTTTGGCGACATCCTGAATTCGCTAAAGTGTCTCTCTTTATCAGGAGAGCCCTGGCCGGATTATGGTCAAGACGGTTGGGATGCGGACGACGAAGAAATTCAAAGCCCACCCACCACCCACTTCGTAGCCACTGTCGATGACTTAACTGACATGCTAGACTTCGACTCTGAAGACATCAACGGTATGGACGACGATGCCGGAGACGACCAAGAACTAGCGCCTACATGGCACTGGAAGGCCACCTCGTCATACGACATATACATGGTGGACATCCCAAAGGATGGGAATGGCGATGGAACAACGGAGGATGACCCCTCCAAGAAACAGCCTAAGCGTCGTCGTCAGCGGCGCCGCTCTAAATCCCGCCACAGCAAAAATGGAGATTCCGGCACTGGAGACAATAACACCCCGGACAGTGCCGAAGACAACCCCCTCCAGCAAGATTCAGCACAGGAGGATGGAGAAACCAGCCCTCATGAGAGAGCGGCAGACAGAGAGGTGGAGGACGACAATCATATGCCTCCCTCCGAAGATGAGGCAAGCCTCGACGACGACGAATTTGTCGTGCCTGAGTATCCCGTCGAACAAGAGCGTTTCAAACGTAGGCTTATGGCCACGGCAAGCAGCCTCAAGAAAAAGCAGCAACAGCTTAGAGCTAACCAAGACTTGCTAGCCGACAGATGGACTGAAGTCCTTGCGGCCGAAGAGTATGAACTCGAACGCCCCTCCAAAAGCTACCCCAAACGCAAGCTGCTACCCCGATCAGAGGAGGAAGCACATAAACCTACATCACCAGCGCACAATACGGCTGACCGGCCACCTCGTGGCCGTGACAGAGAGGCCTCTAGGCCCTCCACTAAAGCCGCACCCCGGCGTCACTCGAAAAGTACAAAGCCACGGGGGAATGCGCCGGACTTACGGGACATATTGGAGGATAAGGCAAGACAAACAAGATCGATCTACGGATCGCGTGGGTGCCCCACGATACGTGACGACAACCATCACGCTGGATACAGCAATTCTGGCCGGGCCGAACACAGTAGACAAAGCTCGTTTGAGCTGCGTCGCGATATAGCCCAATACAGAGGTGCCGCACACCCACTATGCTTCACAGACGAAGTAATAGATCATCAAATCCCCGAGGGTTTCAAACACGTAAACATTGAATCATACGACAGCACAACAGATGCTGCGGTTTGGATTGAGGACTATCTCCTTCACATCCACATGGCCCGCGGTGATGATCTACATGCCATCAAATACCTCCAACTCAAGCTTAAAGGGCCAGCTTGGCATTGGCTCAACAGCTTACCAGCAGAATCAATTGGGTGTTGGGAAGACTTGGAAGCCGCATTCCTTGATAACTTCCAGGGAACATATGTGTGATCACCAGACGCCGATGACCTAAGCCACATAATTCAGCAGCCAGACGAATTGGCCAGACAATTCTGGACACGGTTCTTAACCAAGAAAAATCAAATCGTCGACTGTCCGGATGCAGAGGCCCTTGCAGCCTTCAAACATAACATCCGCGACGAGTGGCTTGCCCGGCACCTAGGACAAGAAAAGCCGAAATCCATGGCAGCCCTCACATCACGCATGACCCACTTCTACGTGGGAGAGGACAGCTGGCTAGCTCGCAGTAACAACCTGACCAAAAACTCTGGTAGTTCGGATACAAAGGACAGCAATGGCAGGTCGCGTCGCAATAAGCACAAGCGCCGCATTAACGGCGATAATACTGAAGATACAGCAGTCAATGCCGGATTCAGAGGCTCTAAACCCGGTCAGCGGAAAAGGCCATTCAAAAGAAATACTCTAGGCCCATCCAATTTGGACCGAATACTCGATCGCTTGTGCCAGATACACGGCACCCCTGAAAAGCCAGCCAATCACACCAACAGGGATTGTTGGGTGTTCAAGCAGGCAGGCAAGTTAATTGCCGAAAATAATGACAAGGGGCTGCATAGCGATGACGAGGAGGAGACCCGGCCGCAAACAATAGAGGTCCCCCACAAGTGCGGATGGTGAACATGATATACGCAACCCACATACCCAAAAGGGAGCGGAAGCGTGCACTTAGGGACATATATGCGATGGAGCCAGTCGCCCCAAAGTTCAATCCGTGGTCCTCATGCCCGATCACTTTTGATCGAAGGGACCACCCCACTAGCATCCGCCATGGCGGATTCGCCGCATTGGTTCTAGACCCAATCATCGACAGATTTCACCTCACTAGAGTCCTGATGGACGGCGGCAGCAGCCTGAACCTGCTTTATCAGGATACAGTGCGCAAGATGGGCATAGACCCGTCAAGGATTAAACCCACAAAAACGACCTTTAAAGGCGTCATACCAGGTGTAGAGGCCAATTGTACAGGCTCAGTTACACTTGAAGTGGTCTTCAAATCCCCGGATAACTTCCGAAGCGAGGAGTTAATCTTCGACATAGTCCCGTTCCGCAGCGGCTATCATGCACTGCTCGGACGAACCGCATTTGCAAAATTCAATGCGGTGCCGCACTACGCATACCTCAAGCTCAAGATGCCAGGCCCTCGAGGAGTCATTACGGTCAACGGAAACACCAAACTCTCTCTCCAAACGGAGGAGCATACAGCGGCTCTCACGGCGGAAATACAAAGCAGCCTCTTAAGGCAATTCTCGAGTCCGGCTGTTAAGCGGCCGGACACCGTCAAGCGCGCCCGGAGTAACCTACAACAAGACCACTTGGCACGTTCCGAGCACGCATAGCAATGCGGCCCCAACCCTAGCCCTCGCGAAATCACGAGACCAGTACCACGCGTACATAACTACCCTCTGGAGATACCATGGGCACAGGGGGAGGGGCACGACCACGGCATGCCCAGAGTGCGGCTCAACCACACCAGGGGCTCCCAATTGTGTCATTCTTCTTTTTCTTTCTTCTTATTCATAGGACTCCATTTTCCAGAAGCCCCGTCCGGCAGTGGACTTGCCGAACTCACGATGCAACAGCCAGGGAAGTAGAAAAGCTACGTCGAGTATCCAGGTGGTCTCCATTACGAGCATTATATCTGTTTTACATACCATTCCGCAGCCTACCCCTGGAGGGGGACATGTTAAATAGTCCCATCCCTTTCTTATCGCACTATTTGTATCGTTCTGCTTTCATTGCAGTATTTTTTGAATAAACAATGCATCGCTTTTAGCCTATCATTGCATTCCTTTTTATCTATATATGTTCACTTATGACATGTTGCACCCGTACGCTTTGGTACGGCCAAATACACTAGGGGCTTAAGTTCCCCAAAGTATGGTGTGATAAGTCCTAACACTTTCACAAGTGCGGCACCCCGAACTTATAGCATTATATGCATCGGCTCTGAATCATGTCTTGGGTCAATAGTTGGGTTTTCCCGGCTCCCATGTTTTGGTACCTTACGTTCCGTTATATCGGCTAAGGTAGCGCTGGGAGAACCACTGCGATTGTGCCCCAGTTGAGCTGGGTTGAGCACCTCAGTGGAGAAAGCTAAAACTGACCGTCATGATGGGGCCAGAGCCGGTCGCTGTTCGAGAGGTTTTTTCGAGTCCCTAAAGACTTATGCCGCTTAGAGCGAGGAGCCGGCTTTGTCCGGCCGCAGGCGTGGATAGCGCCCCGAATTCGGCCTTCCGAACACTAGGGGCTTCGCCGAAATATAAAATTATAGAATTCTATGGCTAAGTGGGAGTGTTCAAGCATTATAAGTCCGGTTGCCTCGTTCGTTGTGTTGAGCGCCTCCCTCGAAGGACCCACAAATGGGGAAAAGAACGCTCAAGTTTATCCCGAACACCCCAGCACTCGCGGCATGGGGGCTGAAGCCGACGACTTGCCATCTCTCAAATTTGATAAACGGCCGCACAGAAGGTAATATTTTAAATTAACAAGCATTGCTTAGCACATATGAACAAGTTTTCAGCGCACAGGATAACAAAATGCGAGTCTACTCAAAAATTACATCTTTGGAGCATTCACCCACTATAAGGCGGGCACCCTTCAGGACACCCTTATAGTACATCTCGGGCGTGCGATACTCCTTTCCCGGCGGTGGAGCGTCCGTCACAAGCTTATCAGCGTCCATCTTGCCCCAGCGCACTTTAGCGCGGGCAAGGGCCCGACGGGCACCTTCAATGCAGACGGAGTGCTTGATGACTTCAATCCATGGATAGGCGTCCACCAGCCGCCGCACCAGACCGAAGTAACTTCCAGGTATGGCTTCTTTGGGCCACAGCCGAACTATGAGGCCCTTCATGGCCTATTCGGCCACCTTGTGGAGCTCGACCAGCTGCTTCAGCTGGTCGCTCAGGGGCACCGGATGTCCGGCCTCAGCATACTGCGACCAGAATACCTTCTCTGTCGAGCTCCCTTCCTCGGCCCGGTAGAATGCAGCGGCATCGGACACACTATGGGGCATATCTGCGAACGCTCCTGGAGAGCTCCGAATCCGGGTAAGTAACAGATAATTCACTTTTACATGCTTGCTTTGCATGAAGAATGCCTTACCCGCCGCTATCTTTTTTATCTCCTCAATCTCCTGGAGGGCCTTCTGGGCTTCGGCCTTAGCGGCTTTGGCACTCTCAAGAGCCGAGGCAAGCTCGGACTCTCGAGTCTTCGAGTCACGCTCCAAACTCTCAAGTTTTTCCACGAGAGCCTGGAGCTCTTGCCACACCTCCGCCACCCGCACCTCCTGCTTCTCCCGCTCGGTGCGTTCCGCGGCCACATTGCGTTTGGCCTCGGACACCGCTTCCTTCAGGGTCGCCACCTCGTTCGTGGCCCCTGCAATACTCACGTTATCCCTGTCATTTTTTGCAACCAAATTCTTTTCTATAAGGTATTACTTTAATAAGGTATTACTTACCTTCCTTGTCCTCGAGCTGCTTCTTGGCACGGGCGAGCTCGTTCTCGGACTGCTCGAGGCTCCGCTTCAAGGCATTGACCTCCGCAGTCAGTGGAGCAGAGGTCAGCAGTGCAGCCTGCATTCCCATATTGACATATTTGTGTTAGACTCCTGCGTATATCTTTTTAGATCCTCAGTTTGGCTTTTCTTTCCGAACACCAAACTGAGCATCAGGGGCTACTGTCTATGCGGTACTATTTTTACATATCTTAATCACATACCTCAAAGCTTGTTAGAAGGCTGGTACAGGCTTCAGTCAGCCCGCTCTTGGCGGACTGAACTTTCTGAATCACCGCACTCATAACAGTGCGGTGCTCCTCGTCAATGGAAGCGCCGTTGAGCGCCTCCAGCAAATTATCCGGTGCCTCTGGTTGGACGGAGGTCAACGGCGTTGCAGTCTCGCCCTTCTTACGAAGGGGCTGCCCGCCGGACTCCGGAACCACTAAAGGTTCCGGTGCGGAGTCCGGTCCAAAGTCCGGGAGGTTGCCCTGGCTGAGCCCCTTCTGGGACCCCACCTCGGCATTGTCTGCGTCACGGGGGGAGGAGGCGGTCGGAAGTGAAGTGCTATTCACATCCGACGAACCCAGGGACCCGCTCGACGAAGCGGGGAGATCGTCCTTGGGCGGGCTACATGGTTGTATTCGGTGTTAGAAGACACTATGTGACGAAAGAAATATCATGAGTTATTCTGGAATCCGGACACTTACGATCTCGCCAGGGGCTTGGCCCTGGAAGGCCACTCCTCTTCGCCGTCGTCGGCGTTCGTGGAACAGTCCGGAGGAAGGGTCCTTCCCTTCTTGGACCCTTCGGCCTCCTCCGTTGGGGAAGCCTTCCTTTTCTTCTCTCCCCCCACTGGGGGAGAGGCCTTTTTCTTCTCCTCCTCGTCTTCGCGGGAGGAGTCCGCCTTGGAGTCATCGGACGATGAGTCCGATAACACCTGGCGCCGGGAACTCCTCCGAGTTCTCGTGGCCTTCTTCTTGGCCTTCTTCTCCGGCACCACATAAGGCGCCGGAGCCAGCAGTCCGGTTAATCGGGCATCCGTTGGGCCTTCTGGCAAGGGAGCCGGACAGTTAACCTGCCCGGACTTCTTCTGCCAAGCCTGTCAAAGGTAAGGGGAGTTTAGATCCCGCATAGAGTCAAACTATGGAAAACAAGTGTCTCGTAAAGGGTAAAATAGCTTACCTCGCCGGCTTGACGCTGCGAGCTGAATCTGCGATCCTCGGTAGCGGATGCGGGAGCTTCGGCGCCCTTGAACAGCACCCTCCAGGCGTCTTTGTACGTAGTGTCGAAGAGCCTGCTCAAGGTCTGGTGCCGTGCCGGATCAAACTCCCACAAGTGAAGGCCCGTTGTTGGCATGGGAGGATCCGGTGGACGAGCATGACCTGGACCACGTTGACGAGCTTGGTCTTCTTGTTCACAAGGTCTTAGCCGTAGGTTTGGAGTCCGGTCAGCTCCTCTATATCACCCCATGTCAGGCCCTTCTTTTTCCAGGAGGTGAGCCGCGTGGGGATGCTAGATTTGAATTCGGGGGCTGCTGCCCATTCAGGGTCACGCGGCTCGGTGATGTAGAACCACCCCGATTGCCACCCTTTGATGGTTTCCACGAAGGAGCCCTCGAGCCATGTGACGTTGGGCATCTTGCCCACCATGGCGCCTCCGCACTCTGCCTGCTGGCCGCGCACTACCTTCGGCTTGACATTGAAAGTCTCCAGCCATAAGCCAAAGTGGGGTTGATGCGGAGGAAGGCCTCGCACACAACGATAAACGCTGAGATGTTGAGGATGAAATTCGGGGCCAGATCATGGAAATCCAGGCCGTAGTAGAACATGAGTCCCCGGACAAATGGGTGGAGTGGGAAGCCCAGTCCGCGGAGGAAATGGGGAAGGAACACCACTCTCTCATGGGGCCTGGGGGTGGGGACAAGCTGCCCCTCGTCTTGAAGCCGGTGCGCAATATCGTTGTGCAGGTATCCAACTTTCCTCAACTTTTTGATGTGCCCTTCCGTGATGGAGGAGGCCATCCACTTGCCTCCCGCTCCGGACATGACTGGGGAAGGTTGAGGCGAGATGTGCAGGCTTGGGCGTTGGAGCTCGAGTGCGCGGAAATGGATAAGCAAAGGAGGAAGAAGGCGTAGGTAAAAAGGTGGATCCTTATCCCCTTATATATGTGGGCGGATGAAACTATGCGTCCCCACCAGCCTGGTAAAACTCGCTTATCTCCCAAGCGCCGTAATCAATGGCACGGTTACCCACGCCCGTATTGATGAGAATCCCGGAATAAGGGGACACGATCTCTGCTTTGACAAGATGTGCCAAGGAAATTGCTTCGCTAAACACGCTGAGGTGGAACAATAAAAACAATTCGAATAAAGGCTTGGCTGTGGTGTGATGTCACGCCACGGAATACGTCAGCAGATTGAACTTGCGTAAATATTATTCTCTCTACAGTGGTATGTGGAACTTATTTTGCAGAGTCGGAAACTATCCTAGTGTTCAAAATCTTCTATGAATTATTCGGAGGAGGAACCCGCCTTGCAATGCCGAAGACAATATGCGTGTCGGGCTCGTCGTCATTGAAGCCTGGTTTAGGGGCTACTGGGGGAGTCCTGGACTGGGGGGTGTCCAGATAGCCGAACTATCATCTTTGGCCGGACTCCAAGACTATGAAGATACAAGATTGAAGACTTCGTCCCGTGTCCATATGGGACTTTCCTTGGCGTGGAAGGCAAGCTTGGCAATACGGATATGTAGATCTCCTACCATTGTAACCAACTCTGTGTAACCCTAGCCCTCTCCGGTGTCTATATAAACCGGGGGGTTTAGTCCATAGGACGAACAACAATCATACCATAGGCTAGCTTCTAGGGTTTAGCCTCCTTGATCTCGTGGTAGATCTACTCGTGTACTACCCATATCATCAATATTAATCAAGCAGGAGTAGGGTTTTACCTCCACCGAGAGGGCCCTAACCTGGGTAAAACATCGTGTCCCTTGTCTCTTGTTACCATCCGCCTAGACGCATAGTTCGGGACCCCCTACTCGAGATCCGCCGGTTTTGACACCGACACTAGCCCTACTACACTGGTCATTTCTGATGCCCCAACTCAGCATACCCCAACTGCAGCAAACAGTATGATTATGCCAGTTGACATAGCACCAGCTGTACGATGCAAAACCCCCCATTCTAGCAAAGAGTACACCAAATCCAGTTGCCAAATCCCTTTTCGAACCAGAGAGAGCCCCAATTGCAGCAAATAGGACCCTGTTCCATTTCTTCCCAGTTTAGAAGACGAAGCTTATGTTGTTGTCAGGAACTTTGTGCGCATCTTTCCTTCATGGAAAGATTATAATGCAGACACAGAACAATTTCCAGTCTTCCTCCACAACTTACGCGTAAGTAATGTACTAATGTTGTTCATGGTCATTACTGCATATGTTTCTCCTGACAGAAGACACAAGATTTCATTCTTTTAAATAGGCGAGGAGCAAACTGGATTGTGATGATGAGCAAGAGTTGGTTGCGCTTTTCAAGCACTCGTTGATGAAGTATCGTTCCTACCTGAGGCAAGCGCACTTCAATGGCAAGCCTCTGAACGAAATTTCTATAAAGTATCTAGTGCTACATTTATCCGACGGTGACTGGAATAATCTTGTTACACATTGGTCTCGGCTGCAGCATAAGGTACTGTCTATGATATCACATCACAATTTGAACTACATTTCTGCATTTGCCTTAATGTCTCACTTGTACGAAAACTGTTAGCAGAAGAACATTTGTTCTCAAGGGACCACAGAATCTCGCAACTATACTGCACACTGCATTGCTCTCGTGAGTACCTCTTGCCCTGTATGACCATACTTACGTTCATAGTTGTTTGATTATGTAGCATCACTGCACATGTTAGCTTCGTAATCGCCCATTTGGTGGACATTATAAGATCCGTATGGACTCTTACACAAATTTAGAATCAACCCAATGCTTTTGAAGAGGTTTAGCTCTGCAGTCCTCTTGTAAGGACTGAACGTGGTCTATCACTGTACTTACATTAACAGCTACTTCCTCCGTCCCATAATATAAGAACGTTTTGTACAGTACACCAATGTTCAAAACACTCTTGTATTATGGGAAGAGGGATTGGTTCATTTTGTAGCATTCTGCATCTTATCTCCCTCGCCCACCATTTACTAAAAAAGATTAGATCTATAATTAATCTTACCAACAAGTAGAATACACGAACAATGCCAGTGCAGAAGTGTAGCCCATTGCTCTTGTCAGTACATTTTGTCCTGTAACGCTTGTACTTCCAGGGATTGGTAGTTGATTATGTAGCATCAATCTGCATCTTATCTTCATTATCCTTTATCCCTTCTAGTATTATCATATCTATAATTACTCTCTAAAAAATGTAGAGTACAGGCAATGCTTATGAAGAAGATTCTATGCTGAAATTCTTAAGTTATCCTTCCCTTGACATGGAGAAGGGCATTATAAAGCCGGTGTTAACTGTTAATGTAAGTCAGTCCTTCTAAAGCCTTTATCCTCAACTGCTGTTTAATTTGCTCATACTCCCTATCATTTACTGTTGTTTAGTTTGCTGTTTCTACCAAAATGCATGTTTGTAAGAACCGTAAGTTCTAAGTTTTACTCGTAAAACCAAATTTCTTATTCATACCATGCACATTACTTAATACTCCCTATATGTATGCTTGGTTTTGCGGATCTATAATCCAGTGTGTGGTGAAGCAGCCCACGTTTGCACCTTGTCATCTCCTGTTTTATCTTACTGATGTGGCTGATGATATGAACAACATGCCATGCACATTATCCAAAATAGATACAATGATTTTCTTTGCCCTTCATCTATGCTTGTTATGTTGACATGGTAATCCAGTAGTGTGGTGAAGCTCCTCGCATTATGAACAATGCCAAATTATACTATTGATATTTTGAACTTACTCTTTATTTTCTAATTTGAAATTGGATAGAATTGAGAGAATAGTTATCATCTTTGTTTATACATGTGCAAAACCTGTCATCTCTCTGCTTTGTTTCAGGGTGATATGCCTGATGGCATGCACAAGTCTGCTGAAGGCTGTGAGACAAACCCAACATATATTGCAGCAAAGAAGGCAAAACATCTTGAAGATAGCGAGACAACCCCAAAGTCTTGTCTTGATGCAGTGTTCAAGTTACTTGAGACTAACAGTCAGACAAGCTCACAGAATTCGTTGTCTGAATCAGTTTGACTTCTTCAGTCCCAAGTTCTAGCAGAAAGGCATTCTGCAACTCAACTTCGACTTGAAGTCCTATCTCTAAGAAAGATTGCGGAGAACATCAATGAGAACTTCATCGCTAAACAGCTACAATGGTGCCCAGTTTTTGTAATCTGCTTCTTCGTTGCGCTTTATGATCACTGGTGGCGAACTTCGATGCCCAGTGGATGTAATATACCTTAAATCCTTTATTGTATAGTGTAGGTTTATTCTTAGTTACTATGCCGTAATTTCTTTATTGTGTAGAGTAGGTCTGTTCTTAATTCCTAATAGTTACTGCCATCATTCGCTATCTGAAAAAATCAGATGTAGTCGACCGGGCCGAAACATACGATAACGGGCCAGGTTTTTAGCGGGCCACAATTGGGCCGGCCTGCGTCTTTCTTGGGCACGAATGATTGGGGCCTTCACACATTGCGCCAGGCCCAAACTTTCACCGGCCTATATTTTAGTTGGGCCTTTTGTCGACCCAGCGCTTAGTTTGGCCCAGGTAGCATTGGGCCATTAACAGGCTGAATATTGTACTGGCCTGTTACGGCCGAGATGAAACCACAGGCCTTTAGCAGGCCAAAATGCATGTTGGGCCTCAGTTTTCACTAGTCGTCGACGGGCCTTCAGCAGGCAGAAATGTAGATCGGGCCATTATGGGCCCAGTTAGCTCACGGGCCGTTAGCAGGCCAAAACATATCTCGGGCCTTAGTTGGCCCACTGATATCATGGGCCTTTAAGAGGCCAAAAGCTTAGTACAGGCATCAACGGGCCGAATTACGCGACAGGCCTTTAACAGGCCCAAAGTCACGTTGGGCTTAACTGTTGCCACCTTTTGCACGGGCCGTTAGTGGGCCCGATGTCCCGTCGGACCATATATGGCCCATGGGCAGCACGGGCCATTCCTAGGCTGAAAGTTACACCGGGCTGAAATGGGCCCATGTCTATATCAGGCCTCTAACAGGCCAAAAGTCACTGGGCTGTAGTTGGGCCCGAATATTCGGCGAACAATTAACGGGCCAAATCTGGCTTCGGGCCGCAAATGGGCCCAAATATTGGGCGAATAATTAACGGGCCAGATCTGGCTTCGGGCCGTAAAGGGCCCAAATATTGGGCGAACAATTAACGGGCCAGATCTGGTTTCGGGTTGTAAATGTGCCTTTATTAAGCAGGCTGTTATTGGGCTGGCCCACTAGTACCTGATTAAGTTCTACGGGCCTTTGACTGGGCCGGCCTTTTTAACCTATATGGGCCTCTGTTGGGCCTAGCCACGTGTCAACATACCATAGGCATGTCTCCTCCAATGGACGGGCGACATCTGGCCCACTGACGAGCTGACAGGTGTTCCCTTCGGCCAACTAGAATTTTACACGTGGAAATTTCCCATTGGTTGGGGCTATTAACGGGTTATCGGATACAAAACCCGACCCGATAGCTTAACGGTGTTCCGTTACGGTGGATGCCACGTGTCGGTCACCCTTGACGAAAGCACTTCTGTGACGCGCGATTTATCGTCATGGAAGTGGACACTTCCGTGATGATAATTTTGGTACTGTCATCGAACACTTCTACGACAGCACACGTATGACTATCTTGATTCTGTCATAAATTTGTCATGGATGTACATGCATGAAAAAAAATGCGACCTACTGTGACAAACACGTATCATCACGGAAGTGTATTTTTTTGTAGTGTTAGTTTCCGCTAGGACCCCGCTGAACACGGGAGGGTAGGACAAAAGATGTCATGCAAGTTATTTTCCATAAGCACGTATGACAATTTACAGAATACATGCCTACATTACATTGATGAATTGGAGCTAGTTCTATATCACCCTATGTTATAACTACTGCGTGAGGAATCGCATCCGGCATAATTATCCATCACTGATCCATTGCCTACGAGCTTTTCATATATTGATCTTCGCTTATTTACTTTTCCGTTGCTACTGTTACAACTACTCCAAAAACCCAAAAAACATTTATCTTTACTTTTGCTACCGTTACCTTTATTATCATACCACCTTTTGCTACTAAACACTTTGCTGCAGATACTAAGTTATCCAGGTATGGTTGAATTGACAACTCAACTGCTAATACTCAAGAATATTCTTTGGCTCCCCTTGTGTCGAATCAATAAATTTGGGTTGAATACTCAACCCTCGAAAGTTGTTGCGATCCCCTATACTTGTGGGTTATCAAGACTAATTTCTGGCGTTGTTGCCGGGGAGCATAGCTCTATTCTCTGAGTCACTTGGATTTATATCTATTGATTACTATGAAGAACTTCAAAGACGATCGAACTACTATTTTGCCCTCAACTACGAGGGGAGGTAAGGAACTGCCATCTAGCCTTGCACTAGATTTTCCTTCTGTTATCAGTAGGCTTGCTACACCTAAACCTACTACTGCTATGAATTCTGATATGTCGCATGTTATTGATGATGCAACTTCTGCTATGCATGATGAAACTACTTCTGTGCATGATACTACTTTGCCATTAGGTGAATTTCTTGATGAACAACTTGCTAGAGTTAGGGGGAATGAAAATATTGAAGAACCTATTATTGATGATAGTGATGATGAAGGTTCCCCCAATGATTATGTATTACCTGTTGTTCCTAAGGGTTATGTTATGAATGAAGCAGCTGCTATGGAAATTCTTGCTTGCAATGATAGAAATGATCTTAAGAAATTATTAGCTAAATGGAAGCAGCAGTCTCTTAATGCTAGAATGAAACCCGATCCTGCTTTTGCTACTTCACCTATCTATGTTACTGATAAGGATTATGAATTCTCTGTTGATCTTGATATTATTACTTTAGTTGAATCTGATCCTTTTTATGGCCTTGAATCTGAAACTGTTGTGGCACATCTTACCAAGTTGAATGATATAGCCACCCTATTTACTCATGATGAGAAGTCTCGCTATTTATATATCCTTAAGATATTTCCGTTCTCATTAAAGGGTGATGCTAAGACTTGGTATAATTCTCTTGCTCCTGGTTGTGTGCGTAGTCCCAAGGATATGATTTATTACTTCTCTGCTAAATATTTTCCTGCTCATAAGAAACAAGCTTCCTTGCAGGAAATATATAATTTTGTGCAAATCAAAGAAGAGAGTCTCCCACAAGCTTGGGGGAGGCTTCTCCGATTACTTAATGCTTTGCCCGATCATCCTCTTAAGAAAAATTAAATACTTGATATCTTTTATAATGGACGAACCGATGCTTCCAAGGACTACTTGCATAGTTGTGCTGGTTGTGTTTTCAGGAAAAGAACAATTGACGAAGCTGAAATACTATTGAATAATATGTTGACTAATGAAAATAATTGGACTCTTCCCGACCCAGTTCCTGAAGTAATTCCTGAACCAATTGAACCAACTCCTGAGCCTATTCCTAAACCCACTCCAAAGAAGAGAGGTGTTTTATTTCTCAGTCCTAAAGATATGCAAGAGGTAAAGAAATCAATGAAAGAAAAAGGTATTAAAGTTGAAGATGTTAAGAATTTACCTCCTATTGAAGAAATACATGGTCTGAATATACCGCCTGAAGAACCATATTGTCTTGATAACCCGACACAGGTAGTAAAGGTAAATTCTCTCTATAGATATGATAAAGTTGAAATTCCCTCTACTAAATTTCATAGCCCATGCTTAGATGAATTCGATGACTTTATGGCTAGACAAGAAAGTTTTAATGCTTATGTTGGTAGAGAGTTAAAGAATAATGCTTTCGAGACAGGAAGCGTAGGTGATAATTTGGCTAGAGTTAAAGATGAACTTCACCGCATTAGCAAATATGCTTCTATGGTTGCTACTCAAGCTGAGCAAGTACTCAAAGCTCAAAATGATTTGCTTGAAGAATTAAATAATAAAAATGACTTTTCTGTTAGAGTGCCTACTAGAACTGGTAGAATGACTCAGGAACCTTTGTATCCTGAAGGCCACCCTAAGAGAATCGAGCAAGATTCTCAGAGAAATAATTTAGAGGCACCTAGTTCTTCTAAAAAGAAGAAAAAGAAAAACGATAGAACTTTGCATGCTTCTAGTGAACCTACAGTAGACACACCTGAGAATCCCAATGATATCACTATCACAGATGCTGATACTCAATCAGGTGATGAACATGAACCTAGTGATAATGTTCATGTTGATGCTCAACCTAGCAATAATAATGATGTAGAGATTGAACCTGCTGTTGATCTTGATAACCCACAATCAAAGAATCAACGTTATGATAAGAGAGATTTTGTTGCTAGGAAGCACGGTAAAGAAAGAGAACCATGGGTTCAGAAACCCATGCCCATTCCTCCTAAACCATCCAAGTCAAAGGATGATGAGGATTTTGAGCGCTTTGCTGAAATGATTAGACCTATTTTCTTACATATGCGCTTAACTGATATACTGAAAGTAAATCCTTATGCTAAGTATATGAAGGATATCATCACAAATAAAATAAAGATACCGGAAGCTGAAATTTCCAGCATGCTTGCTAATTACACTTTTAAGGGTGGAATACCAAAGAAACTTGGAGATCCGGGTGTTCCAACTATACCTTGCTCCATTAAAAGAAACTATGTTAGAACTGCTTTATGTGATCTTGGAGCCCGTGTTAGTGTTATGCCTCTCTCTTTATATCATAGACTTGAATTGAATAAGTTGACACCTACTGAAATATCTTTGCAAATGGCTGATAAATCAACCGCTATACCTGTCGGTATTTGTGAGGATGTGCCTGTTGTGGTTGCAAATGTCACTATCTTAACGGACTTTGTTATTCTTGATATCCCCGAGGACGATAGTATGTCTATTATCCTTGGTAGACCTTTTCTTAATACTGCAGGGGCTGTTATTGATTGCAACAAAGGCAATGTCACTTTTCATGTTAATGGCAATGAGCATACGATACACTTTCCAAGGAAACAATCTCAAGTTCATAGCATCAATTCTATTGAAAACGTTCCAACTATCATTTTTGGAGGCTTTGAAATTCCTCTTCCTACTGTCAAGAAAAAGTATGATATTCTTATTGTTGGGGATTTTCATATCCCCGTTGAGGTAACTTAGTGTTATTCAAAATTTCTCCGGTTCCGTGTTATTCAGAATGAGTTTGTTAACAAGACTTGATCAACCTTGTTAGTGGGTTCATTTTGATGATCACAAGATGGATGAAACTAGAAGGCACAACCTTCTGTGCCCTCTTTTTACTTTTTGTTATTTAGAATAAATAAAGCAAAAATAGTATTATCCATCTGTTTTCTGAATTATCCGTGCATTAAAAAATAGTCCGAAAATAAAAGTGCTCCAAATGCCCTGCAAATTTAGTATGATTTTTTCTGGATATTTGAGGATTTTAGGCACTGAAAACACTCAGGAGGGGCAAGCACCAGGCCACGAGAGAGGAGGGCTCCCCCCCTATAGGGCGCGCCCCCCTGTCTCGTGGGCCCCTAGTAGCTCCCCTCCACTTATGCCAGCACCCACACACTTCAACGTCTATCCAAAAAAATCCCCATCCAGCTCAAGCACGAGTTCTAGCTCGTTTTGCTGCGATTTTCGATCCCTTAGCTCAAAGCTCCATTCACAAAACTGCTTTGGGAGATCGTTGCTTGGTATGTGACTCCTTCATTGGTCCAAATAGTTTTTGTTCTAGTGCTTTATTCATTGCAAATTTTTGTTGCATAGGTGACCATGTTCTTGAGCTTGCATGTTAAAGTTTTGAGGTTCCAAGAAATTCCAATGCATGATATAGGCTCTAGGCGCTTGTAGGAGTAGTTGCTATCAATCTTGTTTAGTTTTATTCACTTTCATTTTGAAGTTACTAAAATTTCAGAAATTTTCAGAAAATGTTAAGGAGGCTCTTTAAAGGCTCTTCTAGCCAAAGCTGTAAGGAAAAACAAGACAAAGAGAAGGAAAAACCCAAGTATAATCTTCCTCGCTTAGCGGAAGTACGGTCGTGTGAATGGACGTGTGAGGATTTCTTGAAAGAAGCCGGAATTCATGAAGAATTTTATACTCTAATCGAGACTGCAGGCCTCATCGGTTTCATCAACGACCGAATCGATCAGTATCTCTTACTTACCAATACTTTCGTGCAAAACTTTTATTATTATCCTAAGAAGTCACCGCCTGCAGTATCATTTCATTTATATGATGAATTCAAAGAAATGTCTTTACGTCATTTTTGTGCGGTATGTAGGATACCTTATGAGGGAGAATTAGAGGAACCCCATCGTGAAGATGTGGATGGCTTCGTTAATACTATTGATGTAGAAGAGCCAAAGAAGGGCTCTGAGGCAAAAGTCTCTAGCATAAACTTTCCTGTTTTACGCTACTTTGCCATATTTTCTAGTAGATGCTTGACTGGTCGTGGAAATAGTGGAAATTTGAGCATTCCAGATATTATTATTCTTCAACATGCTTTGCTGGGAGACAACACTTTTAGTATGGGCGCCGTCGTTGCTAAACGGCTAGCCCTGAATCGTACAAAAGGCCCCATATTTGGAGGTATCTATGTGGCACGTCTTGCTGAACATTTTCAGGTACCCATTTGGCACTATGAGGAGGATGAGATAAAATTGCATCCTCATATTTTGAGATTACAAGAGCATGGTAGCACACAAGTTTATTGTTGACAACGAAGAGAAGATGCTCTTGTATAGACTTAGATTCAATAAGAAACACTTTGAGTTTATTATTCTGCCCGCGCCTCTGTTGTTTGATTTGCTTGTATAAAATTGTCTTGTCACGCCGGAAGCGGTGAACAATCATTGAGCTCAAGCTTTTACTCCAGAACCTGAACCTGAGCCGGAACCTGAGCTGGACCCTTATCGTGCATCATCTTCCAGTGGGATCCGGAGATGACCAGCCAGTGGTATCCTGATGACACCTCCCACTACATCGGGGAGAGTAGCGGCGGTCCTTGGTACTAGACCAACTTAGGCCAAAAGCCTAAGCTTGGGGGAGTACGTATTTCTCACCGACTTTACATTCATGTTCACACACTAGTCGTCGGTGCTCATACTCTTTCATTGTATTATCCATGCTAGTTTAAATTTCTTTTTCTAGTTTTCTTCTTGTGTGTTTGATAAAACTTAAGAAAAACCAAAAAAATAGTTAGTTTAATTTCCATGCTTGTAGTAGAACTTAAAATGAAAACCCAAAAAGATTTCTAGTTCTTCTTCTTACTTGTTGGGAGCTTTCCCGTGTAAATAGTTTTATTTTCTTTTTTTTCTTTTGGGGGTCGAGAAGACCATATTGAAAATGCTTAGTGGCTCTTACATGCATGATTGTTTATTTAACTTAGAGCCCATATTACCCTGTCTTCTCTCTTGAGTTCAATGCTTGCATATTCCAGCTTAGTCCAATGCACGTGCACTCTTATTATTATATACATCATTCGGTCGTGCAAGTGAAAGGCAATAATGACGATATATGATGGACTTATTGGGATTAGAAAAGCTGGTATGAACTCGGCCTCTCTTGTTTTTGTAAATATGATGATTCATCGTTCCTGAGTCAGCTATTATGAAGTAAACATATTTGCAATGACATTTAGACATTATAGTTGCTTGTGCCATGCTTGATTAGCTATGAGTTATAATGGTTTACCTTGTGTGCCAACATGCTATTAGAATGATTATGATGTGATATGATGGGATGGTATCCTCCTTTGAATGAATTGAGTGACTCGACTTGGCACATGTTCACGCATGTAGTTGAATCAAATCAACATAGCCTTCATGATATTTATGTTCATGGTGGATTATATCCTAATCATGCTTGTACTTAGTGTGAATTAATTTTAATGCATGTTTACGACTGTTGTCGCTCTCTCAGTTGCTCGCTTCCCAGTCTTTTGCTAGCCTTCACCTATACTAAGCGGGAATACTGCTTGTGCATCCAAACTCCTTAAACCCCAAAGTTCTTCCATATGAGTCCACTATACCTTCCTATATGCGGTATTTACCTGCCGTTCCAAGTAAATTTGTATGTGCCAAACTCCAAACCTTCAAATGAAATTCTGTTTTGTATGCTCGAGTAGCTCATGCTACAACTAGGGCTTCCTATATCTTCCATGCTAGGTGGGTTATTCTCACGAGGAGTGGACTCCGCTCCTCATTCATGAGAAAGGGCCGGTAACCGGGATGCCCAGTCCCATGATCCAAAAAGATCAAAGCAAATCAAAATAATTAAACAAAACTCCCCCAGGGCTGTTGTATGTTGGAGGCACTCGTTGTTTCGAGAAAGCCATGGATTGATGCTTGTTGGTGGTTGGGGGAGTATAAACCTTTACCATTCTGTTTGGGAACTGCCTATAATGCATGTAGTATGGAAGATACAGCCATCTCATAGTTGTTGCATTGACAGCAAAAGTGTGCCGCTCAAAATGTTATTCAATATCTATTTTAAAATCGAGCTCTGGCACCTCTACAAATCCCTGCTTCCCTCTACGAAGGGCCTATCTATTTACTTTTATGTTGAGTCATCACCGTTCTTATTAAAAAGCACCCGCAGGAGAGCACAATGTCATTTGCATTCATTATTATTGGTTTATATTGGGTATTACTTGACTGGATCTCTTTTACCATGAATTACAATGTTTAGTCAGTCCTTGATCTTTAAAGGTTCTCTGCATTTATGTTTTGCAGTCTCAGAAAGGGCTAACGATATACCATTTCGTTATATCACGTTATGATTATTTTGAGAAAGTGTTGTCATCCGAGTTTTATTATTATGGCTCGCTAGCTGATTATGCTATTGATATGAGTAATTGTGAGACCTATGTGTTATTGTGAGTATGGTTAGTTCATAATATTTGCTGAAACTTGAATGCTGGCTTTTCATGTTACAACAACAAGAGCAAACAGAGTTTGTAAAAGTTTTTCTTTATCACTTTCAGTTTATCAACTGAATTGCTTGAGGACAAGCAAAGGTTTAAGCTTGGGGGAGTTGATACGTCTCCAACGTATCTACTTTTCCAAACACTTTTACCCTTGTTTTGGACTCTAACTTGTATGATTTGAATGAAACTAACCCGAACTGGCGCTATTTTTAGAAGAACTACCATGATGTTGTTTTATGTGTAGAAAAGAAAAGTTCTCGGAATGTGCTGGAAATCCATGGAGGCACTTTTTGGAATTAATAAGAATTTTTGGCAAAAGAATTAATGCCAGGGGGCCCACAGTCTGTCCACGAGACAGGGGGGCGCCCCTCCCCTTAGGGCGCGGCCTCCTATCTCGTGGGCCCCCTGGACCTCCATCGACCTCAACTCCAACTCCATATATTCACGTTCATGGAGAAAAAAAATCAGGGAGAAACTTTCATCGCGTTTTACGACACGGAGCCGCCGCCAAGCCCTAATCTCTCTCGGGAGGGCTGATCTGGAGTCCGTTCGGGGCTCCGGAGAGGGGGATTCGTCGCCGTTGTCATCATCAACCATTCTCCATCACCAATTTCATGATGCTCACCGCCGTGCGTGAGTAATTCCATCGTAGGCTTGCTGGACGGTGATGGGTTGGATGAGATTTACCATGTAATCAAGTTAGTTTTGTTAGGGTTTGATCCCTAGTATCCACTATGTTCTGAGATTGATGTTGCTATGACTTTGCTATGCTTAATGCTTGTCACTAGGGCCCGAGTGCCATGATTTCAGATCTGAACCTATTATGTTTTCATGAATATATGCGTGTTCTTGATCCTATCTTGCAAGTCTATAGTCACCTATTATGTGTTATGATCCGACAACCCCGAAGTGACAATAATCGGGATACTTCTCGGTGATGACTGTAGTTTGAGGAGTTCATGTACTCACTATGTGCTAATGCTTTGTTCCGATTCTCTATTAAAAGGAGGCCTTAATATCCCTTAGTTTACGCTAGGACCTCGCTGAACACGGGAGGGTAGGACAAAAGATGTCATGCAAGTTCTTTTCCATAAGCATGTATGACTATTTATGGAATACATGCCTACATTACATTGATGAATTGGAGCTAGTTCTATATCACCCTATGTTATAACTATTGCATGAGGAATCGCATCCCGCATAATTATCCATCACTGATCCATTGCCTACGAGCTTTTCATATATTGTTCTTCGCTTATTTACTTTTCCATTGCTACTGTTACAACTACTACAAAAACCCAAAAACATTTATCTTTACTTTTGCTACCGTTACCTTTATTATCATACCACCTTTTGCTACTAAACACTTTGCTGCAGATACTAAGTTATCCAGGTGTGGTTGAATTGACAACTCAACTGCTAATACTCAAGAATATTCTTTGGCTCCCCTTGTGTTGAATCAATAAATTTGGGTTGAATACTCTACCCTCGAAAGCTGTTGCGATCCCCTATACTTGTGGGTTATCACCGTCGGCGATCTGCCTGATTCACTGATGCATCCTCTCCATAGATGTCCTTCTGAGTGGTCCGGTGCTAGCTTTGGAAGATGGGAGGAGAGACGGTGGTCTTGCAATAGAGAAGAGGGAGAGGTGAGACGGTGGTTTTGGAATGGAGATGATGGAGAGGAGAGGAGGTGGTTTTGCAATGGAGAAGATCAGAAGAGGGAGAGGCGAGACAGTGGTTTTGGAATGGAGATGATGGATAGGAGAGGAGGTGGTTTTGCAATGGAGAAGATCAGAAGAGGGAGAGGCGAGACGGTGGTTTTGGAATGGAGATGATGGAGAGGAGAGGAAGTGGTTTTGCAATGGAGAAGAGGGAGAGGAGAGGAGGAGATTTTGCAATGGAGAAGAGGGAGAGGAGCGTGCGGTAGCGATTTAGGATTGGACGAGAGGGCCGGCGCGCTGTGACTGGATCAAAATCAAAATCAATTTACCCTTCCATTAAGAAAGCGACCCCACATTAACTAGTCTCCCTTTTATTCTGGGTCATAATTGACCATGATTTTCGCACATAAAATATATGTTATACATTGCAAAAATAATATAATTTGAAAGTACATTCAGATATGAACCAAACGATACCATTTTTGGTGACATGTAGTCACATTTTGCTTGTCAAATACAGTACGTGGTCAAACTTTGAACCAAAATACGCAAAACAACAAAAAATACTTCCAAGACCAGCGCCTCTCTTCTGCTCTTCTCCTCTTAAACCACCACCGCTCCTCTCCTGTTCCAATCTAAGTCCAGCGCGGCTCCTCCCCTCTTCCATTTCAAAACCACCGCCCCTCCTCTCCTGTTCCAGTCCAAAACCAGCATCGCTCCTCTTCTGTTCTAATCCAAAACCAGCGTTGCACCTCTCTGATGACCCACAAGTATAGGGGACCTATCGTAGTCCTTTCGATAAGTAAGAGTGTCGAACCCAACGAGGAGCAGAAGGAAATGATAAGCGGTTTTCGATAAGGTTTTCTCTGCAAGCACTAAAATAGTAGGTGATAGATAGTTTTGTGATGAGATAAATAGTAACGAGCAAAAAGTAAATAAAGTAAATAAAGTGCAGCAAGGTGGACCAATCCTTTAGGTAGCAAAGGATAAGCCTGGACAAATTCTAATAATGAAGAAGGAGCTCCCGAGGACACATTGGGAATTATCGTCAAGCTAGTTTTCATCACGTTCATAAGATTCGCGTTCGGTACTTTGATAATTTGATATGTGCGTGGACTGGCACTTGGGTGCTGCCCTAACATGGACAAGCATCCCACTTATGATTAACCCCTATCGCAAGCATCCGCAACTACAAAAAGGAGTATTAAGGTAAACCTAACCACAACATTAAACATATGGGTCCATATCAACCCCTAACGAAGCAACGCATAAACTAGGGTTTAAGCTTCTGTCACTCTAGCAACCCATCATCTACTTATTACTTCCGCAAGTCTTCCTCTAGGCCCAAATAATGGTGAAGTGTCATGTAGTCAACGTTCACATAACACCACTAGAGGAAAAGACAACATACATCTCATCAAAAATATCGAACGAATACCAAATTCACATGACTACTAATAGCAAGACTTCACCCATGTCCTCAAGAACAAACGTAACTAATCACAAAGCATATTCATGTTCATAATCAGAGGGGTAATAAAGTGCATAAAGGATCTGAACATATGATCTTCCACCAAGTAAACCAAATAGCATCAACTACAAGGAGTAATCAACACTACTAGCAACCCACAGGTACCAATTTGTGGTTTTGATACAAGATTGGATACAAGAGATGAACTAGGGTTTTGAGAGGAGATGGTGCTGGTGAAGATGTTGATGAAGATTGACCCCCTCTCGATGAGAGGATCGTTGGTGATGACGCTGGTGATGATTTCCCCCTCTCGGAGGGAAGTGTCCCCGGCAGAACAGCTCCGCCAGAGCCCTAGATTGATTCCGCCAAGGTTCCGCCTCGTGGCGGCGGAGTTTCGTCCCGTAAGCTTGCCCACGATTTTTTCCAGGACAAAACCCTTCATATAGCAGAAGATGGACGCCGGAGGCCCACCAGGGGGCCTAGGAGATAGGGGGCCGCGCCCTACAGGGGGGCGCGCCCTCCTGTCTCCTGGACAGGGTGTGGGCCCCCTGGCCTATTTCTTTCGCCCATAAATTCTTATTAAATCCAAAAAGTTGTTTCGTGGAGTTTCTGGGCATTTGGAGTTGTGCAGAATAGGTTTCCAACGTTTGCTCCTTTTCCAGCCAGAATTCCAGCTGCCAGCATTCCCCCTCTTCATGGTAAACCTTGTAAAATAAGAGAGAATAGCCATAAGTATTGAGATATAATGTGTAATAACAGCCCATAATGCAATAAATATTGATATAAAAGCATGATGCACAATGGACGTATCAACTCCCCCAAGCTTAGACCTCGCTTGTCCTCAAGCGGAAGCCGAAATCAAAAAATATGTCCACATGTTTAGAGATAGAGGTGTCGATAAAAATAAAATACGGACATGAGGGCATCATGATCATTCTAATAACAGCAACATATATGGATTTTGTCATATGATTTCCTATGTTCAAGTAATAAGCAATTCACAATGTAAAGTATGGTTCAAAAAACTTCATTGGGAACTAGCAAACTATAATCTCAGTCATTGAAGCAATTGCAATTTATCGTAAGATCATAAAGAGTCAATAATAGAGTTTTTCAACAAGCTCACATACTCAACTATCTCGTAGTCTCCCATAATTGTTAACACTCACGCAATACTTGTGGTTATAGAGTTTCAGCTGGACACTGAGAAAGATAGGGGCTTATTGTGTTGCCTCCCAACGTATTCACCTTTAGGTGATGTCAACAATAATAGCCTATGCCAACTTACATCCAATTGGATATATATATCATGATCTTTTAAACACAAAGAGCTTGCCAAAGGATAAAGTGAAAAAGGGAAAGGTGAGGATTACCTTGACTCAAGCATAAAGTAAAAACATAAAATGAAAGATAGGCCCATCGCAGAGGGAAGCAGAGGTTGTCATGCGCATTTAGCGTTGATGCATAAAATCTTAGTGCAAAAGAACGTCACTTTATATTGCCCCTTGTATGTGGACCTTTATTATGCAGTCTGTTGCTTTTATTACTTCCACAACAAGTTCGTACAAAGTTTATTTTCTCTGCACTAATAAGTCATACATATTTAGAGAGCAATTTTTATTGCTTGCACCGATAACAACTTACTTGAAGGATCTTACTCAATCCATAGGTCGGTATGGTGGACTCTCATGGCAAAACTGGGTTTAAGGATATTTGGAAGCACAAGTAGTATCTCTACTTGGTGCAAGGAATTTGGCTAGCATGAGGGGGAAAGGCAAGCTCAACATGTTTTGGAAGGTCAATGACAATATACTTTAACTGAGATGTCGGAAAACATAAACCATTACGTTGTCTTCCTTGTCCAACATCAACTCTTTTAGCATGTCATACTTAATGAGTGCTTCACAATCATAAAATATGTCCAAGATAATATATTTATATGTGAACCCCTTGTTCCTTATCACTTCCTATTAATTGCAACGATGACCAAGGCTATGTTCATCAACTCTCAACAATTTTTATGCCTCATACTTTCTATGTGTGAAGTTATCACTATCCATTAGATCAATATGAACTCTTTTGTTCTTTCTACTTTCTCAAGATCATAGCAATCATAGCAAAGCCCTTGACTCAACACTAATCTTTATTATAGATAGCACACGGACTCGATTACATAAAGAGATCACAAAGCAATACTCAAAACTACTTGATATTAAAACTTCAATCTACTAGATCAAGATACTACTAAAAGGATCAAACTAAATAAAGCGGTAAAGATAGGAGTGTGATGGTGATACGATACCGGGGCACCTCCCCCAAGCTTGGCAGTTGCCAAGGGGAGTGCCCATACCCAGGTTATTATTTCTCCTTCTTCACGGTTGGTGACATGATCTTCTTGGCAATGATGCCTTTCAGGATACGGTTCTCCTCCTCGAGCTTATTGACTTGTTGTTTGAGGTCCATATTTTCTTTACGGAGCTTGCCCGTAACGGACAAAGCTCCTTTTACCCATGGATGCTGCATAGCTTCTGGAGAACAAGTGAAACTCTTTTTCATATTTTCATAAGAAAGAAATCTAGAGTTGAAAGGAGTGATCGAAGTAGGGACAGCCAGGCTAGGTAGTTCCCCCATAGTGAATTCTGCTCGGAGACGAGAGGTAACTTCTTGATCCTCCTCCATGGCATCTGTCCTTTTCAAGTCAGCCTCCATCTCATCCTCCGTTGATGGTCCAAAGTGATAGGCATCGCTGTTTTCTCCTGGACCTGGTGTTGGGTGAGACACCCGGCTCTCCCCAACTGACTCCTGAGAAGACATCTTGCTTTATTCTGCAACAGGAATAGCTCGAAACGAAAACAGAGGATATTTGCGTGATACGGTGGTCAAAACCTTCGGGAGTATATATAATGAACTTTTACCTACCAAAATACGTAACATACAAGAAAACAAAGTCCGGGAGGCACACGAGGTGCCCACGAGACAGGCGGGTGCGCCCTACAGGGGGGCGCGCCCTCCTCTCTCGTGGGAGCCTCGTGTCCCTTTCGGACTACTTCTTTCTTCCTAAAATTCTTAAATAATCCAAAACTGATAAAAATTGCCATTAGAGTTGTTTTGGAGTCGGTTTACTTACCGTACCACGTACCTATGCCTTTTCGGAGTCTAGAACGTTCTGGAAAGTGTCGCTTATGTATTCCTCAGGGGTTATGGTTTCAATAATATTAGTTTCAACATTGATAGGATTACCTGAAATATAATGTTTAATTCTTTGACCATTTACCACCCTCGGATTTGTGCCTTCGAAGTTGTTGATTTTTATAGCACTAGAACGATAGAGCTCCTCGATAACGTAGGGACCTTCCCATTTTGAGAGAAGTTTTCCTGCAAAAAATCTTAAACGTGAGTTGAACAATAACACATAATCTCCTACGTTAAACTCATGCTTTTGTATCCTCTTACAATGCCAGCGTTTGACTTTTTCTTTGAAAAGCTTGGCATTCTCATATGCTTGGGTTCTCCATTCAACAAGTGAGCTAATATCAAACAACCTCTTCTCACCGGCAAGTTTGAAGTCATAATTGAGCTCTTTAATAGCCCAATATGCTTTATGTTCAAGTTCAAGAGGTAAATGACATGCTTTTCCATAAACCATTTTATATGGAGACATACCCATAGGATTTTTTGCATGCAGTTCTATAGGCCCATAATGCATCATCAAGTTTTTTGGACCAATTCTTTCTAGATCTATTCACAGTCTTTTGCAAAATTAATTTGAGCTCTCTATTGCTCAACTCTACATAACCACTAGACTGCGGATGATAAGGAGATGCTATTCTATGATTGACATCATACTTAGCGAGCATCTTACGGAAAGCACCATGAATAAAGTGTGAACCACCATCAGTCATAAGATATCGAGGGACTCCAAACCTCGGAAAAATAACTTCTTTAAGAAAATAGAAGTGTTATGATCAGCACTACTAGTTGGAATAGCTTCTACCCACTTAGTAACGTAATCAGCAGCAACTAAAATATGTGTATAACCATTGGAGGCAGGAAAAGGTCCCATATAATCAAAGCCCCAAACATCAAACGGTTCAATAACAAGAGAATAATTCATAGGCATTTCTTGACGTCTACTATTGTTACCTATTGTTTGACATTCATCACAAGATAAAACAAACTTACGAGCATCTTTGAAAAGAGTAGGCCAATAAAAGCCAGATTGTAGTACCTTGTGTGCAGTTCTATCTCCAGCGTGGTGTCCTCCATAGGATTCAGAGTGACACTTGCGTAGGATTTGTTCCTGTTCATGCTCAGGCACACAACGTCTAATAATACCATCTACTCCTTCTTTATAAAGGTGTGGATCATCCCAGAAGTAATGTCTCAAATCATAAAAGAACTTTTTCTTTTGCTGGTATGTGAAACTAAGCGGTATATATTTAGCAACAATGTAATTAGCATAATCAGCATATCAAGGAGTAGTACGAGAAGAATTGATGACCGCTAGTTGTTCATCAGGAAAGCTATCATTAATAGGCAGTGGGTCATCAAGAACATTCTCTAGCCTAGACAAGTTGGCAGCAACGGGATTCTCAGCTCCCTTTCTATCAATAATGTGCAAGTCAAATTCTTGGAGCAAGAGAACCCATCTAATGAGTCTAGGATTAGCATCTTTCTTTTCCATAAGATATTTAATAGCAGCATGATCAGTGTGAATAGTAACTTTGGAATCAACAATATAAGGTCTAAACTTATCACATGCAAACACAACTGCTAAGAACTCTTTTTCAGTAGTAGCATAATTTTTCTGGGCAGTATCAAGAGTCTTACTAGCATACTGGATAATATTCAAATTCTTATTGACTCTTTGCCCTAAAACAGCACCTACAGCATAATCACTAGCATCACACATAATTTCAAAAGGTAAATTCCAATCAGGTGGTTGAACAATAGGTGTAGTGATCAAAGCTTTCTTAAGTGTTTCAAATGCTTCTACACAATCATCATCAAAGACAAAAGGAATATCTTTTTGCAATAAATTAGTCAGAGGCCTAGAGATTTTAGAAAAGTCCTTAATGAACCTCCTATAAAAACCGGCATGACCAAGGAAACTTCTTATACCTTTTATGTCCTTGGGACATGGCATCTTTTCAATAGCATCAACTTTGGCTTTATCAACTTCAATACCTCTCTCGGAGATCTTGTGCCCCAAGACAATGCCTTCATTAACCATAAAGTGACACTTTTCCCAATTCAGGACGAGACTAATGTCTTCGCATCTCTGCAAAACTCGATCAAGGTTGCTCAAACAATCATCGAAGGAGGATCCATAGATGGAGAAATCATCCATGAATACCTCACAAATCTTTTCACAAAAATCAGAAAATATAGCCATCATGCATCTTTGAAAGGTAGCAGGTGCATTACATAAACCAAAAGGCATACGTCTATAAGCAAAAGTATCAAAAGGGCACGTAAAAATAGTTTTAGATTGATCCTTTGCTGACACAGGTATTTTAGAGAAGCCAGAATAACCATCTAGAAAGCAAAAATGTTTGTGTTTGGATAGCCTTTCTAGCATTTGATCAATAAAAGGTAAAGGGTAATGATCTTTCTTAGTAGCTTTATCTAACTTATGGAAATCAATTACCATCCTATAACCTGTAATGATTCTTTGCGGGATCAATTCATCTTTATCATTAGGAACAACGGTAATACCTCCCTTTTTGGGGACACAATGCACAGGGCTTACCCATTCACTATTAGCAACGGGATAAATAATACCTGCCTCAAGGAGCTTTAGTATCTCCATTCTTACCACTTCCTTCATCTTGGGATTTAATCATCTTTGAGGATCTCTAACTGGGTTGGCATCTTTCTCCACTGAAATTTTGTGTTGACATAATGTGGGACTAATGCCCTTAAGATCATCCAGAGTATATCCAATAGCAGCTCTGTGCTTCTTCAGAGTTTTCAATAATCTTTCTTCTTCTTTCTCTGAAAGGTTAGCACTAATAATAACAGGATATATTTCTTTTTCATCAAGATAAGCTTACTTAAGATTATCAGGTAAGGTTTGAGTTCAAACACATGATCACCCTTGGGTGGAGGGGGATCCCCAAGAATTTCAATGGGAAGGTTATGTTTCAGCATACACTAGTAGAAAAGGGGGCAATGGTCCAGGCCGGGTCAGCCCATTAGTCCCGGTTCAATCCAGAACCGGGACCAATGGGGGCATTGGACCCAGTTCGTGAGCCCCGGGGGCCGGCCGGGCCATGTGGGCCATTGGTCCCGGTTCGTCTGGACCTTTTGGTCCCGGCTGGTGGGACGAACCGGGACCAATGTGCCTTGCTCCTGGCCCACCACCATTGGTCCCGGTTGGTCGCCTGAACCGGGACCAAAGGCTTCCCTTTAGTCCCGGTTCAAGCCGCGAACCGGGACCAATTAGTTGCCTATATATACCCCGCGAGCAGAGCACTCTCACTGCTCTGTTTTTCGTGGCATGCGAGGAGGGAGCTTTGTGGTGCTCTAGCTCACCTCCTATGCACACGAGGTGTTCGATGGAATGCCCGAGCCACACTACTTAAGCTTTCTCCTCTCCAAGCTCCACCTCCAAGCTCCATTTTCCTCAATATTTGTTTAGGTTTAGCGGTCTGTCACGTCCCTTCCCCGTCTTCACCGCCGTCGATCGCCCGCGCCGATCTCGTCGGCGGCACCACCGTGGTGAGCCTCTTACTTGTATGTTTATATAGATACTTGTATAATTTTCTTACTTTTATTATTGCATCTTATATAGTGCGATGGTTTTGGTATCCGCCCCCATCGGCCCTCGTCCAGTCTATGATTCGGATGTGGTATATATTATATTTTCATAACTATTGGTTCATTTATTGTTTATGACAATTATGCCGACCAACGTGACATAGATTTTATTTATCTAGGAGGTTGTTGAACCGGAAATTCCAACCGACCCTATTGTCGAGAGGTTAAATTTAGTTGAAGAAGAAAACAATTTGTTGAAGGAAAAAATTAGAAAAATTGAGGAGGAGAAGATGATATTGGAGTTGCATGTTGCGGATGTCGTCGATGATCACAAGATCAAGATGGATGCAATGCGCTTGAAGATTAGAAAGATTAGAAAATATGCCATTCATACCGAGGCTTGGTATCATTATGCCGTTGGATCAGTTGTTACATTGGTTGCGATTATGATCGCATTTGTTTTCGCATTGAAATGTTTTACATAGTTTCAGTGTATGGTTTAATTAATTTAGATGCTCTGCAGAGCTTTATGTTGTTAGTTGAGAACTATGTATGTACTTTGGTTTTAATGTGATGATGAACTTCTATTAATTTGGTCACTTAATTATCTATTCATGATGTTCTCTAATGATTTTTGACACACTTAATTATATATAATGCACGCAGATGAACCGGCAAGGGTGTGCATGATTTTCTCGAAGTGGCTGAGGCAAACAAGCAGAATGGTTTTATGTGTTGTCCATGCCCTATATGTGGGAATACGAAGTCTTACCCTGACCGGAAAATCCTCCACACCCACCTGCTTTACAAGGGTTTCATGCCACACTATAATGTTTGGACGAGGCACAGAGGAATAGGGGTTATGATGGAAGACGGTGAAGAAGAAGAGTACGATGACAACTATGTGCCCCCTGAATACGGTGATGCTCCTGAAGATCAAGAGGAACCAGACGATGTGCATGATGATGCTGCAACGGGCGAAGCTGCTGAAGAGCAAGAGGAACCAGACGATGTGCCCGATGATGATGATCTCCGCCGGGTCATTGTCGATGCAAGGACGCAATGCGAAAGTCAAAAGGAGAAGCTGAAGTTCGATCGCATGCTAGAGGACCACAAAAAAGGGTTGTACCCCAATTGCGAAGATGGCAACACAAAGCTCGGTACCGTACTGGAATTGCTGCAGTGGAAGGCAGAGAATGTTGTGCCTGACAAAGGATTTGAGAAGCTACTGAAAATATTGAAGAAGAAGCTTCCAAAGGATAACGAATTTCCCGACAGTACATACGCATCAAAGAAGGTCGTATGCCCTCTAGGATTGGAGGTGCAGAAGATACATGCATGCCCTAATGACTGCATCCTCTACCGCGATGCGTACAACCATCTGAACGCATGCCCGGTATGCGGTGCATTACGGTATAAGATCAGACGAGATGACCCTGGTGATGTTGACGGCGAGCCCCCCAGGAAGAGGGTTCCTGTGAAGGTGATGTTGTATGCTCCTATAATACCACGGTTGAAACGTCTGTTCAGAAACGGAGAGCATGCCAAGTTGATGCGATGGCACAGTGAGGACCGTAGGAAAGACGGGAAGTTGAGAGCACCCGCTGACGGGTCACAGTAGAGAAAAATCGAGAGAAAGTACTGGGATGAGTTTGCAAGTGAGCCAAGGAACGTATGGTTTGCTTTAAGCGCGGATGGCATTAATCCTTTCGGGGAGCAGAGCAACAATCACAACACCTGGCCCGTGACTCTATGTATGTATAACCTTCCTCCTTGGATGTGCATGAAGCGGAAGTTCATTATGATGCCAGTTCTCATCCAAGGCCCTAAGCAACCCGGCAACGACATTGATGTGTACCTAAGGCCATTAGTTGAAGAACTTTTACAGCTGTGGAATGGAAACGGTGTACGTACGTGGGATGAGCACAAACAGGAGGAATTTAACCTAAAGGCGTTGCTGTTCGTGACCATCAACGATTGGCCCGCTCTCAGTAACCTTTCAGGACAGACAAACAAGGGATACCACGCATGCACGCACTGTTTACTTGACACCGATAGTATATACCTGGCAAGCTGCAGGAAGAATGTGTACCTGGGCCATCGTCGATTTCTTCCGACCAACCATCAATGTCGAAAGAAAGGCAAGCATTTCAAAGGCGAGGCAGATCACCGGAAGAAGCCCGCCATGCGTACCGGTGATCACGTACTTGCTATGGTCAATGATTTAGACATAATCTTTGGAAAGGGTCCCGGCGGACTAGCTGTTCCGAGTGACGCTGGGGGACACGCACCCATGTGGAAGAAGAAATCTATATTTTGGGACCTACCCTACTGGAAAGACCTAGAGGTCCACTCTTCGATCGACGTGATGCACGTGACGAAGAACCTTTGCGTGAACCTGCTAGGCTTCTTGGGAATGTATGGGGAGACAAAAGATACAGCTGAGGCACGGGAGGACCTGCAACATTTGCACGAAAAAGACGGCATGCCTCCAAAGCAGTATGAATGTCCTGCCAGCTATGCTCTTACCAAAGAAGAGAAGGAAATCTTCTTTGAATGCCTGCTTAGTATGAAGGTCCCGACTGGCTTCTCGTCGAATATAAAAGGAATAATAAATATGGCAGAGAAAAAGTTTCAGAACCTAAAGTCTCATGACTACCACGTGATTATGACGCAACTGCTTCCGGTTGCATTGAGGGGGGCTTCTACCGGAAAACGTCCGATTAGCCATTGTGAAGCTATGTGCATTCCCCAATGCAATCTCTCAGAAGGTGATCGATCCAGAAATCATACCAAGGCTAAGGAGTGATGTGGTGCAATGTCTTGTCAGTTTCGAGCTGGTGTTCCCACCATCCTTCTTCAATATCATGACGCACGTCCTAGTTCATCTAGTTGACGAGATTGTCATTCTGGGCCCCATATTTCTACACAATATGTACCCCTTTGAGAGGTTCATGGGAGTCCTAAAGAAATATGCCCGTAACCGCGCTAGGCCAGAAGGAAGCATCTCCATGGGCCATCAAACAGAGGATGTCATCGGGTTTTGTGTTGACTTCATTCCTGGCCTTAAGAAGATAGGTCTCCCTAAATCGCGGTATGAGGGGAGACTGACTGGAAAAGGCACGCTTGGAAGGGACTCAATAATATGCAGGGACGGATATTCTTGGTCTCAAGCACACTACACAGTTCTACAGAACTCTACCTTGGTGACCCCGTATGTCGATGAACACAAGAACAGTCTGCGCTCCAAACACCCGGAGCAGTGCGACGACTGGATTACATGTGAACACATCAGGACTTTCAGCAGTTGGTTGGAAGCACGTATCAGAGGTGACAACACTGTTTGTGATGAGCTGTACTTGTTGTCCAGGGGACCATCTTTGACTGTATTGATTTGGAAAGGATACGAGATAAATGGGAATACATTTTACACGATTGACCAAGATCAAAAGAGCACCAACCAAAACAGCGGTGTCCGCTTTGATGCAACAACCGAGAGGGGAAAGGACACATATTATGGTTACATAGTGGACATATGGGAACTTGACTACGGACATGATTTTAAGGTCCCTTTGTTTAAGTGCAAATGGGTCAATCTGTCAGGAGGCGGGGTACAGGTAGACCCACAGTACGGAATGACAACAGTGGATCTGAAAAATCTTGGGTACACTGACGAACCGTTCGTCCTAGCCAATGATGTGGCACAGGTTATCTATGTGAAGGACATGTCTACCAGACCGAGAAAGAGAAAAGATAAGGAAGCGAATACATCATACGATGAGCCAAAGCGCCACATAGTTCTTTCAGGAAAAAGGGACATCGTGGGAGTGGAGGACAAGACAGACATGTCTGAAGATTATGAAAAGTTTCATGAAATTCCTCCCTTTAAAGTCAAGGCTGACCCCAGCATCCTGATAAACGATGAAGATTATCCATGGTTACGGCGCAATAAGCAAATGACACAAGCGAAGAAAAAGTGAAGACTTTCTCCCGCAACTATTATGATGATACCATGCCAACTTTGTAACTGACGAGTATGATACCATTGTCCGTTTTGTACATGCACATGCTATGTGTGGGTCAATTTATGATACCATGCCAACTTTCAACTTTTTCAGAGTTCATTTGAAATGCTTTAATGTCTTATGGTTCGGCCCTCGTAAAAATTAAAAATAGCAACAATAAGTATTTTGTTGTAAGTAGAAACAAAATAAAATAAATAAAGCAAGAAAGAAAACAAAAAAACAAAAAAAGTGTTTTCAAATTTGAAAAGTAATGGCACTAACAGAAAGTTTATAATTTTCCTAAAACTAAAAGCAAAAAGAATTAAAAAATAAAGCAAAAAACAAAAGAAAATAAATAATGCAGCAAACAGAACAAAAAAACAGGAAAAAAATAAAAATAGCAACAATAAGTAAAGAAAAAAATGCCTCCTACTGGGCCCCCACGGCCTGAATACGACATGAAACCCTACTATGGGCCAGGATTCAGGCCCGCGGTAGGCCCAGTAGGCCCACCAGGCAAAGTTTAGCAAGTAGGCCCAAAAGCCTGCGGTCGAGAGGAGTTCAAGAGGGGTGCGGCAGTGGGGCTTAGAAACCACTGCGCGCCCCTCTCAACTAGCGAGGTGGGACTAAACTTTGGCCCCGACACGGGCAGCACAGGGACCTTTGGTCCCAGTTGGTGGCACCATCGGGACTAAAGGGGGCATTGGTCCCGGTTGGTGCCACCAACCGGTACCAAAGGTCGCCGCTTCCCACCCTTTGGGCTGCCGAAAAAGAGGCCTTTGGTCCCGGTTGGTGGCACCAACCGGGACTAAAGGGGGCATTGGTCCCGGTTGGTGCCACGAACCGGGACCAATGCTCTTGCTATATATACAGGACTTAGCAGTTTTCGCCAAAACCCATCTCTTTCTTCTCGCCCCGATGCCTCTGCTCCTCGTCGCCGTCGCCGCCGAGCCCTGCCCCGACGCCGTCAGGCTGGTCCAGCTCACCGTCGCCGCCGCCAAGCCACTGCCCCGACACCGTCGCCGTGCCCGCCGCCCCTGCCGGCCCCGACACCATCGTCGTCGCCGCGCGCGCCACCGGCCGTTCCCCGACCCCGTCGCCGTTGCCGCGCGCGCCGCCCCTTCCCCGACCCCGTCGCCGTCGCCGCGAGCGCCGCCCCTTCCCCGACCCCGTCGCCGTCGCCGCGCGCGCCGCCCCTTCCCCAACCCCGTCGCCGTCGCCCCGACCACACGCCGCCGCCTTTGGTCCGGCCGCCGGCGCCCTTTCCTCTTTTTTTATATATGCAGAAGTTTATATATGCAAAAATTTATACATATATGCAAGTATATATGTATTTTTTTCATAAGTGTATTTTTTTGTTCATTGCATTTTTTTCATATATATAATGTATATATGTATGTGGTAGCTATATATATGATGAATGGATGTGGCTATATATGTATGTATGAATATAATGTTCATAGCATTTTTTTTGTTTATATATGTTTTTTCATATATGTATTAATTTTATATTTAGGTTGTTAGTAGATATCGATTTCAGGTTAGTGCATTTTAGGTTAGTGTAGAGGAGAAAGTAAAATAAGGAAAAGGAAGAAAAGAGGAAGAAGGAAGAAGGAAGAAGAAGAAGAAAAAGAATGAGAGGAAAAAGGGAAATAAGAAGAGGAAGAAAGGAGAAAAAGAGGAGAGGAAGAAGAGGAGAAATAAATAAGAAGAGGAAAAAAGAAGAAAAAGAAGAGGAGAAGAAGAAAGGAATAGAGGAGAAAGAAGAAAAAATAGAAGAAAAAAATTCTATTTTTTCTTCTTTTCCTCTATTCCTTTCTTCTTCTCCTCTTTTTTTTCTTTTTTTTCTTCTTCTTCTTCCTTCTTCCTTCTTTCTCTTTTCTTCCTTTTCCTTAATTATTTTCCTTTCTCGAGGGAGAAGAAGAAAAAGAAGAGGAGAAGAAGAAAGAAAGGAATAGACGAGAAAGAAGAAACTTCAACATGAGCTAGGGGGTGGTACCGATACCCCCCCCATAACATTATTTTCCCATGTATATGTATGTCGCGTCGTTGTCGATATAACCCCCTCTAGATAACTTCGACATGAGGGGCGGTCGATATATATACCCCCTCTCGACCGTGATAACTTATACAACTGCAGCACCCCCCTCGGCCCTCTCGCTCGACCAAAACTCTCGAGGACACCCAAACCCTAGAGAGAAAACGATGTTGGTCTCCTACCCCCTCCCGCCGCGCCCCTACCCGACAAATTAACTCTCTCGAGGCCACCCAAATTTATCAAGTTAAAAGAGCGTTGTCATCGAGGCCACCCCAAACCCTTGAAGCATTCTGTCGAGGCGACCCCAAACCCTAGAGAAGCAGCATCGAGGCCACTAACATGATTCCTTATTGTGATTAGGTAGCTAGTTCTACGTTTGCCACTAATATATATATATATATATATATATATATATATATATATCCATCTGTACCATGTTTGAATAATAATTGACATGTTGTAAATATTTGCAGAAACTATGGAGCACTCCCGAGACGAAGAAACAGAAGCGATGTTGGGGGACATAATCGCACAAGGAAGTGATGAAGTTGCATCATTTCTCAACGAGACCGATGGTCAGGAAGGACTGGGTGAAGAAGAGGGCTCTGTTCATGATGGCTTCGACCCATTAATGCCAGTACAAGAAGAGGACTATGTTCATGATGGCTCCGGTGACACAATGGAGGTACAAGAAGGAGACCGTGCTGACTGCTCCGGTCACCGAACCGAGTCCGGCCAGGTATATATATTAGTTAAGCCCGTGCTGACTAGTTAACTGATGCATCCATTGTTTTGGTATATGTACACATATTAATTACTCTTGTCTTTCTTCCTTATAATCTCTAGCCCTCCGGATCGAGCACAACTTCGGTAAGGAGACGAGGCCCGAAGAAAAAGTTGAGCTCGGATGAAAAGTTTGAGATCATAGAAATCGCGCCCGACGGCGAACCGATTGAACCCATCCGGACAAGGAAGGCATTTTTTGCTCAGTGCAGGGTTCTTGTTAGGGACAAGATCCTGATCAGCATCCAGCAATGGTATAAGCCTGCTAAGGAGGAAGACCCTAAGGTGCCTTATGTCAATGATATGCAGAAAGAAGATCTTTGGACTGAGCTGAAGGCAAATTTTACCCTACCGCCAGAGGAGGATCCGGAGAAGCCAGTTAAAGAGCAATTAATCAAGTCTTGTGCTCTTAAGAAGATGGCAACCCTAATGAGGAGGTGGAGGAAAGAGCTGAACCAGTTTGTCGAGAAAAAAAAGACACTAGAATTCATCGGCAAATATGAGAAGATCAAAGATCACTGGCCCGCATTTGTGGCCCACAAGACATCGGAAAAGAGTAAGAAGATGTCGGTGACAAACAAGCAAAATGCTGCGAAGAAGAAGCTTCACCATCGCAAGGGGTCAGGTGGCTACCTCAAAGCCCGTCCTAAGTGGTCCAAGGCTGAGCATGATCTGCTTGAAAAAGGGATCGAACCAGAGACAATGCGCTGGCCAGACCGTTGCCGGACTTGGTTCTTCGGGGCTGGCGGAACCTTGGACCCTCTAACAGGGAAGTGTCAGTGGACGGACGAGCAACTGCAAACACCAGTCAAGAACCTTCGACACTATATCGATGCAGTGCAGCGAGAGACGTTCCTTCCAAACAGGGAGAAGGACGAGCTCACAATGGCCCTTGGGAATCCTGAGCACCCTGGACGGACATGCAGCACGCCAGGCTCCATTCCGTGGAAGGTTGGTTTTCCGGACGCAGGGGGTTACAAAACCCACGAGAGGAGGAAGATACTGGAGCAGGACCAAATGCAGGCGCTGCACGAAAGGGTAATGGGGCTAGAGGAACGAGCAGAGGTACGAGAAGCAGCAGATCGCAACAAACGACCTGCCGAAGCTTCCCCCGAAGCTACCCCGCCATCTCAGCGGAGAAGCAGCGTCGCTTCCACCGAGCTGCTTCAGCCGGAGCATGTCTTGATGGCTCTGCCAGCTATCCCGTGGATGGTATCACGGAGTCCCAAAATTGCCACATTCTGGCACGATGGATGAATTTGAAGGTCAAGGCGGCCGTTGGCCAAGTTTATCCTAGTGGACCCGGCACAACTTATCACTGCCAGCCGATTCCAGAAGGATATGCTAAGGTGATGGTGGATGAAATAACGGAGGGATTTGAGGACCTCGTGCTTGAGCACCCTACTGGTGAAGGGGAGACTAGGCTGGGTTCTGCTCTGAAGACTCCATACCTATGGCGGAAGGAGCTCATCAACCTTCTGAACTGGACGCCTCCGCCTCCTCCTCCTCCTCCGGTGAGTCAAGGCACTCCGCCTCCTCCACTGCCTCCTCCTCCGGCGAGTGATGATCAGGGCACGCGTGGCGGCACTCCGCCTCCTCCACCGCCTCCTCCTCTGGCGAGTGATGATCAGGGCACGCGTGGCGGCACTCCGCCTCCTTCTCCGGCGTGTGGCGGCACTCCGCCTCCTTCTCAGCCTGCGCCGGCGCTCCCGAGCAGCCAGCAGCCTCCTCCTTCTCCGCCTCGCCAGCAAGGGCGGAACAGACCCGCCGCCTCCCCGGCTGCTCCAGCGCGTCGTACTCCTTCTCCTCCACCTCGTAAGCAAGCACGAAAGAAGACAGACGCCGCAGCCGCTCCGTCTGCTCCGGCGTCTAGCAGCACAACCAGAGGCGGGAGGCAATACAAATACGGTCCATCATCTCTCAAGCCTCTAGAGAAGTTACCGTACGAGAGGTCCGAGGAGGAAAACAATACGATTGTGCGGACCCATGTGAAGGAGTTCTTTGAAGGGGTGAAAGCAAAGAGACATCCACCTTCGGAGGAGAAGGTAGATCCGGTGAAAGCAAAGCGCACTATCGATGCCCTGAGGAAACCACCAAAGTCTTCGCCGAGAACCAACTATGAGCGCATTACTGAACAGACATATCTCCAAGCCAAGCGGTCGGGAACTATTGTCAGTGATAAAAGGTTAAAAGAACGAGCAAAGGGGAAAAATTGCCCAGCTCGGTGAACAAGCACAGCAATCGTGCCCCCCGCTCAATGTGTCTAATGCTTCGGGGACGGTGCCCGGTTATGACAATCTTGAAGATTACCTGCCTGACGATGCACTTCCTGATTTCATGGAAGTGGACGAACACAGATACGAGTACGGGAAGCCTCTCATCAAAGATGAAAAATCTCTGACAACAATGATGCGAGGATTCCATAGTTGGTACATGAAAACCTGCAGAGAGTCTGAGGGGAAGAACAGTTTGTATCTGAACATTAAAGAGGAGCACGGCCTCATTTCAAATGATCTGTTGTGTGTTCCATTTGAGGAGTTCTTCGCGTTCTTCAATCAAAAGGCCCTCGATAAATTAATGGTCTTTTGCTACTGCCTGTAAGTACTATTTCTGTCATTAAGTCTCTATATATAGCTCGGCTCTTTCATTGCATGTATTTATAATTAATTATCCTCAATATATTATGCAGATTGAAGATCGTAGAGTGCAAAAAACAAGAAATTTATGATATTGGGTTCATTAACACAAATATCATAGATGTATTTCTGGTTGAAAAGAACGTCAAAGAGGCCGAGGACAACTTGCTACAATCGTTGATCAAAAATCAAAACAAAGATACCATACTCTTTCCTTACAACGGCCCGTGAGTGTTACTGTCGTGTGCATATTCGGTTTCCCTTATTACTCGAGCGAGGTTATAGTAATGTAATTGATGAGTTATGCATGCGTGCGCAGGTACCACTATATTCTTCTGGAGATTAAGGTTGAGCGTGGACTAGTAATCGTCTTAGACTCGAGACGGAAAGATCCCGAAACCTATGCGGACATGACTGAAATGCTTAGCAAGTAAGTTCAATCGATCATTATCGCACCATATCGGAAACTTTTTGTTCATTTCCTGATATCTCAAGTAATAATAATTATTTTCTTTGTCTTGCAGGGTTTGGAAACAGTTCACCGCAGAAGCTCCGGGACTGCCGAAGGAGCTGCGATATACATACCCGAAAGTAAGTACTACTGGCTAGCTAGTTGCGCGCATCTCCCGTTGATTCTATAGCTATACTTTCATCAATGCCATTTATAATGCTTCATTATCAGTTTGATTGACCTCTATTTCTCGTAAAGTGCTTGTGGCAGGAGGAAGGGAATGATTTCTGTGGATACTACGTGTGCGAGTTCATCCACACCGCGACTTTGAAAAACAAGCGGGGCTACTCTAGAAGACAATATGAAGTGCGTAAGCAATAATATTCACAATTTCATTTTATTACACCATCATTTCTGTTGAGTTTCATTCATATATATGTATTAATTAACCCCCTTCATCAAATTAGACGTGGCAGATGCGGGATGAACTCCTAGAACCAGATCGCATGAAAGCAATTCAAGAGGAATTGGCGGGATTCTTTCTTGAACACGTCATCAGTAAAGCCGGAGAATACCATGTGGAAATTGATTTCAAATGCTAGGGGTTTGTAATTAAGTGATCTTATACATATTGTACATGTATGTAGCCAGTAGCGTCGGATACATGATACGAAAACTTGTTGTTCGACCAATCTCTCGAAGAAGGAGAGGTCGATCGATCACTTCTCTCGGTATGCATGACGAACTTCTGTACTGAATGGTTCTCTCGATCACTTATGTATATATAGTACGTAGCGTCGACCAAGCACGGACATAAGAGAGGACACTTCTCTCTATTAATTAGCTAGCTAACACAATATATGAAACACCTAAATTAACCCCCCAAAACCCCCAACCCCCCTCCTTTCAAAAAAAACAAAAACCCCAGCCACTGGAATGCAGACACGTGGATGCCTTTTGGTCCCGGTTGGAGCCACCAAGCGGGACCAAAGGCCCCCTGACTGGGCTCAGCGCACAGGGCCACGTGGAGGCACATTGGTCCCGGTTCGTGTTTGAACCGGGACTAATGGGTGGAGGTATTAGTAACGACCCATTAGTCCCGTTTCATGAACTAGGACTAAAGGCCCTTACGAACCGGGACTAATAGGTGTTTTTCTACTAGTGATAGGTTCTTGTTTAAGGAACACTTCATCTATTTCTTCCCTTTCCTTCATAAACATATCGTTTTCATGGTCTAGCAAATATTGTTCTAACGGACCGGTCGGAGGAACAGCAATGGAAGCAAGACCAATGATTTCATCCTTACTAGGTAATTCCTCTTCACGGTGTTGTCTACGAAATTTAGAAAAGTTGAACTCATGAGACATGTCACCTAGACCAATAGTAACAACATCCTTTTCGCAATCTATCCTAGCATTAACGGTGTTCAAGAAGGGTCTACCAAATATAATGGGACAAAAGCTATCTTGTGGGGAGCCAAGAACAAGAAAATCAGCAGGATATTTAGTTTTCCCACACAAGACTTCAACATCTCTAACAATTCCCATTGGTGAAATAGTATCTCTATTGGGAAGTTTAATTGTGACATCAATATCTTCTAACTCAGTAGGTGCAATATCGTGCTTAATTTATTTGTATAAGTCAATAGGTATCGCACTAGCACTAGCACCCATATCACATAAGCCATGATAACAATGATCTCCTATTTTAATAGAAATAACAGGCATGCCTACCACAGGTCTATGTTTATCTTTAGTACAAGGTTTGGCAATTCTAGCAGTTTCATCACAGAAATAAATAACATGCCCATCGATATTATCAGACAAGAGATCTTTAACAATAGCAACATTAGGTTCAACTTTGATTTGCTCAGGAGGTGTATGAGTTCTAATATTGTTCTTACGAACAACAGTCGATGCTTTAGCATGATCTTTTATCCTAACAGGAAAAGGAGGTTTTTCAACATAAGCAGTAGGAACAATAGGATCAGTATAGGTAATAGTCTTTTCTTCGACTGTAATAGGTGCAACTACTTTCACTTCAACAGGAGGATTATATTTAAACCACTTCTCTTTAGGGAGATCAACGTGAGTAGCAAAAGATTCACAAAAAGTAGCTACTATCTCAGAGTCAAGTCCATACTTAGCGCTAAATCCACGAAAAGCATTGGTATCCATAAAAGATTTAACACAATCGAACTTAGGTGTCATACCTGACTCCTTACCATCGTCGGAACCCCAATCTTCAGAGTTGCGTTTAATTCTTTCCAATAAGTCCCATTTGAAATCAATAGTCTTCAGCATATAAGAACCAGCACAGGAAGTATCGAGCAGGTTGCGATTATCAAGAGAAAGACGAGCATAAAAATTCTGAATAATCATTTCCCGAGAGAGCTCATGATTGGGGCATGAATATAACATTGACTTAAGCCTCCCCCAAGCTTGAGCGATGCTTTCTCCTTCGCGAGGCCATAAATTATATATGTAATTATGATCACGATGAACAAGATGCATAGGATAGAACTTCTGGTGAAATTCCAACTTCAAGCGCTTATAATTCCAAGATCCCGTATCATCCCATAGCCTATACCATGTCAATGCATCTCCCTTCAAAGATAAAGGGAAGACCTTCCTTTTAACAACATCATCAGGAATACCTGCAAGCTTAAATAATCCACAAACTTCATCCACGAAGATAAGGTGTAAGTCGGGATGCAATGTTCCGTCTCCTGCAAAAGGATTAGCTAGCAGTTTTTCTATCATACCCGAAGGAATCTCAAAGTGAATATTTTCATAAAGTTCAGTAGGTTGAGGAGCATCTCTTTGCTCTTCTGGTTGGGGTGAAGATACCCCAAACAAGCCCCTCAAAGGATTAGTTTCCATAGTGACAAGTAACAGAAAATTTCAGCACACTATATAAATGTTTCCTTACCAAGTTCCACTCACCGAACGCGCTACACTCCCCGGAAACGGCGCCAGAAATGAGTCTTGATGATCCACAAGTATAGGGGATCTATCGTAGTCCTTTCGATAAGTAAGAGTGTCGAACCCAACGAGGAGAAGAAGGAAATGATAGGCGGTTTTCGATAAGGTTTTCTCTGCAAGCACTGAAATAGTAGGTGATAGATAGTTTTGTGATGAGATAAATAGTAACGAGCAAAAAGTAAATAAAGTAAATAAAGTGCAGCAAGGTGGCCCAATCCTTTAGGTAGCAAATGATAAGCCTGGACAAATTCTAATAATGAAGAAGGAGCTCCCGAGGACACATTGGGAATTATCGTCAAGCTAGTTTTCATCACGTTCATAAAATTCGCGTTCGCTACTTTGATAATTTGATATGTGGGTGGACCGGCACTTGGGTACTTCCCTAACATGGACAAGCATCCCACTTATGATTAACCCCTATTGCAAGCATCCGCAACTACAAAAAGGAGTATTAAGGTAAACCTAACCACAGCATTAAACATATGGGTCCATATCAACCCCTAATGAAGCAACGCATAAACTAGGGTTTAAGCTTCTATCACTCTAGCAACCCATCATCTACTTATTACATCCCCATGTCTTCCTCTAGGCCCAAATAATGGTGAAGTGTCATGTAGTCGACGTTCACATAACACCACTAGAGGAAAAGACAACATACATCTCATCAAAATATCGAACGAATACCAAATTCACATGACTACTAATAGCAAGACTTCACCCATGTCCTCAAGAACAAACGTAACTACTCACAAAGCATATTCATGTTCATAATCAGAGGGGTAATAAAGTGCATAAAGGATCTAAACATATGATCTTCCACCAAGTAAACCAAATAGCATCAACTACAAGGAGTAATCAACACTACTGGCAACCTGCAGGTACCAATTTGTGGTTTTGATACAAGATTGGATACAAGAGATGAACTAGGGTTTTGAGAGGAGATGGTGCTGGTGAAGATGTTGATGGAGATTGACCCCCTCTCGATGAGAGGATCGTTGGTGATGACGTTGGTGATGATTTCCCCCTCCCGGAGGGAAGTGTCCCCGGCAGAATAGCTCCGCTAGAGCCCTAGATTGATTCCGCCAAGGTTCCACCTCGTGGTGGAGGAGTTTCGTCCCGTAAGCTTGCCCACGATTTTTTCCAGGACAAAACCCTTCATATAGCGGAAGATGGACGCCGGAGGCCCACCAGGGGGCCCAGGAGATAGGGGGCCGCGCCCTACAGGGGGGCGCCCTCCTGTCTCCTGGACAGGGTGTGGGCCCCCTGGCCTATTTCTTTCATTCATAAATTCTTATTAAATCCAAAAGGTTGTTTCATGGAGTTTCAGGGCATTTGGAGTTGTGCAGACTAGGTTTCCAACATTTTCTCCTTTTCCAGCCAGAATTCCAGCTGCCGGCATTCCCCCTATTCATGGTAAACCTTGTAAAATAAGAGAGAATAGCCATAAGTATTGAGATATAATGTGTAATAACAGCCCATAATGCAATAAATATTGATATAAATGCATGATGCAAAATGGAAGTATCACTCTCCTCTTCCATTCAAAAACCACCGCCGGCGAGTGAAGGTGCTGTGGAGAAGTAGATCGATGGAGGAGTACAACCGATACATGAGGATCGCAGACGGCGACCCTGTGAAGCTAGCTAGGATGTTGGAGATACAGTCTTGGTTTGACAAGAAGGACCAACTAGCGGTGATGGCGACATCCATGGCCAAATATCTGCAACAGAGCGAAAAAGCGGCAATACTCCCGGAGGGAGTCGCGCCGGAGTACATAGAGCTGCTCCTCTCGGCCATGGAGCAAACAGATTCACTGAATCCGATCGTGAGGGAGCGGTGGTGGGAGTATCGATCCTAGATGGAGCATCCACTAGAGATTGAAGGATCGAGCATCTACAGGGTGTCGTTTGTGAGGGTGTCCTGCCAGAGCGAGCCGGTGGAGTCTTCGTCGACCGAACCCAACTGCAAGAGGAGAAAAGCAGTTGGCCCGACGACGCTTACCCGCCATCGTCTCCCTCGCCGTTCACATCGTCTCATGGGGCGGCTGTCTGCCGCCGAGGAATAGGAGGGGGCTGCCCCCCCCCCCCAGCCCAATAGCCGGGCAGGTTGTGAATTGTCAGGACGAGCTTAGGGTTGTCAGTATTTGCAGGTTGTGAATTGTTTTTGTGTTGTGTATTTTGAGAGTACTTTCAGATATGGATGTCTTTTGAATTTCAGATTTGCAGTATTGAGCATATGAAGTATTTTATGAATTCTAGAGATCTATTTTTAGCACTTAGAAAAATGTAGTTTCATAGGAGTATAAAAGGGCAGACAATGTGATTCTCAGAGAAGAAACTGCAAGTTTCAGTTTAAAATAAGAAACTGCAAGTTTAGTTTCAGATAAGAAACTGCAACTTTCAGAGGCAGAGCATTTATATTAACACGGCCTTTTCAAACAGGGTTAACATAATGTTGGAAGTTTTATTCATGGTCGAAAATGGAACTACCAGCCAGTTAACATCATGCTGATCAACATTCATGCATAGCACATCTTCATATGATGCACAATTTAAAATGCCCACACAATGTCAAGTGTGCGAAACACAGAGAAAATGAGGGACAAAGTTTTGGCAAGTGTTGGAAGTTGTTTTGGGCTGCCCCGTCTAGGCTTTCATTTTTAACATGCGTAGCCCACGACCTCGGATGGGAGGTCCATAGGCCTGTTTGTATTTTCTTAGGGCCGTCATATATCGACCGGCCTATGGACCTCCCATCCGAGGTTTTATTTTTGGCAGCCCAATTTATGTATTTTTTTTGAAGAAAACGTAGAGGTCTGTTCTATATTTCTATATAAGAATAGGAATGCCAGGTCCAACTTATGTTTCCCTTCTAACTATATTATATATATTTAAATTATTTTTTATGTTATTATATATTATTTTTATTTTCATCATATATTTAACAGATACTTACATATGTTAGAAAACAATATCCCACATCTTATTAACTTATAAAAATAATTTCTTAACAAATAAAATCCTGGATTGTTTTGGCACGAAAATCCTAGTGATTGTGTACAAAAGCTTGGTAAGATTTAAGGACGAATATAATAATATCACTTATTATTTAAATATATTTATAACAAAATGCTCAGCCCCTTTTTATTTTTTGATAACATTGCTGGCCCAACCCAACATTATAATTAGAATCAGCCCAGCAAAATCGTGTATTTCGAGAAAATGCAAATGGCATGTAATTTTTTAGGAAATAAAATAAATGGGCCGCATGGACGCTACATTATTTTTTCACCCAGCCCAGGTAATGGCTGTAATTCAAAAAAAAAGATCAAATTGACTGTAAATTCTACCGTGCAAAAAGAAGACTGTAAATTCTGAAAAAATGGGTTGAATACGTGGCACATTTTTGGAGGCTGAAATGTGGGCCAATAGGTCGAAGCCAACGCAAGTCGTTGTCAATTTAGTCAACAAATGATTCTGAAATGTTAGCCGTTGGATTTACATCCAACGACCGGCATCCATCTTCAATCTCTCGTCTTCTTCCTCCAGCGCTGCCGGGACCACCTCCCGCCTCCTGCTGCTAAAAGCTCTGCTTAGCATGCTTCGCTATGAAGCGCTACTCCACTGTTGGCCAGGCCATCCCTCCACCCCTCCACACCTCCTGTTATTCTCCACCGACTGCCAAACCACACCACACTAGAACCAGTTAACCCTCGTACACCTCTCCGTCTGCGACTCTACTCCCGCGTCTTCCCATCTCTGGCACGTTGCTGTCCGGGGCCTCACCGTCGTCCACCACCTTGGATGCGCCCGGCGCGGCGTGGTTAACGTGGTCAACGAACGACACCATCAAAAGTAGACTATGCGTGGAGAGGCTGACAGCTGGGTCCACGGCCGCACATAAGGAAATGCCTCCTTATTACGCGCAAAATAATGATTCCTCCACCTGACATCTAGGACCCACCGGAAGGGCCTCTATATTTCGCAAAAAAACGTGCCCCCCGCTGACATGTCGGACCCACCAGCTATTTTCGCACGCAAGGAAGTGCCTCCTTATTGCGCACAAAAAAATAAATACTCCCCCTGCCAGCTAGAACCCAGCATAGTGGGAGGCTGACTTGTGGGCCTACCAAGTTGACGGGGACGGAGGGCTTTGTCAACCTAGTCAATATGAACGATTGCAGCTCCTGTTATCGTACGATGTTCGTCCAACAGCCGTAGTGCTTCTGCAACCTCTGGTCTTCTTGCTCCAGCCGCCCAAACCAGCGCCAGTCGTGTCGCGTGCTCCTGCCTCCCGTGATCGGCTGTGATGCCGCGGAGGCCTCACCGCCCCCTACTACTCCCACCGCTGGCCAGGCCATCCCTCTACTCACCCACACCCCCTGTTATTCTGCGGCGACAGCAACCTCACACCGCAGCCGAACCAGTGAACCCTCGTACTCCTCTTCGCATGGGCATCAACTGCTGCGTCTTCCCCGGCTCCGTGTCGTCCCCTTCCTAGGCCTCGCCGTCGTCCACCACCGTGGTGCTCCCGGCGCGGTGTGGTCAATGTGGTCAACAAACGACTTCCATCGAAAGAGTACTATGCGTGGAGACGCTAACAATTGGGTCCACGGCCGCAGCAAGGAAGTGCCTCCTTATTACGCGCAAAATAATTATTCCTCCACCTGACAGCAGGGACCCACCGGACGGGCCACCGTATTTCACGAAAAAAAAAACGTTTTCTCCCTGACTGCTGGGACCCACCAGCTACACCTTCGCACGCAAGGAAGTGCGTCCGGGCAAAAAAATCAAAACGATTCGCCCCCCTGACTGTTGGGACCCACCAGCTACATCTTCGCACGCAAGGAAGTGCCTGACAGTCGGGACCCACCTGGTCGAAGCATACGTAGCATTGTCATTCCGGTCGCGAACGTGTACGTACATATATACTGGTGGATGTAGAGGCGCGCACGTGTCGTAGTAGAGGCGCGCACGTAGCATGTACACGTATGTACAGCAGCCAGGATGCAAGAAAGAAAATACGGCCACGTATTTGTACATATGGGCGGGGTCTCGAACGCCTACTCGCGCATACGTACGGCGAGGGCTCGTGTACATGGCTGGGTCGGAACGGAGAAACAGCGTCGTCGTCGAGTTCATGGGGAGGCAACGGAAGGCGTCGTGTTCATGGGGAGGCAACGGAATGCGTCGTGTTCATCGGGAGGCAACGGAACGCGTGGGAGTCAACCGGCTGGGTCGGAACGGAATGTGTGGTCGTGTTCATCGGGAGGGCTTGGACGGAACAGGCGATGGAAACGAGGCCTGGCGTACCGCACAACGGAGAAAACGGACCTCCTATGTTCGGAACGGGGTCCTGTTGATCGGGAGGGGTGTGGCATACCGCAAAACGGAGGAAATGGACCTCCTACGGTCGAAACGGGGGTCCTGTTGATCGGGAGGGGTGTGGCGTACCGCAAAACGGATGAAACGGACCTCCTACGGTCGAAACGGGGGTCCTGTCGATCGGAAGGGGTGTGGCATACCGCAAAACGGACGAAACGGACTTGTGTTGGAGCGCTATGGTCGAAACGGAGGTCCTATTCATCGGGAGGGGTGTGGCGTACCACAAAACGGGACTCCACGGTATACTGTTCATCTCCACCGTCGACCTCCTCCAGCCTCCACGGGCTACCGTCGACCTCCTCCAGCCTCCACGGGCTCCTGTTCATCCAGCCTCCACCGCGCGCTACTCCATTGGCAACTGTTCAACCACCCCTCCACCGTCTACTATTCATCCAGCCCTCCACACCACGAGGTCCTGTTCAACCACCCCTCCATCGTCTACTGCTCATCCAGCCCTCCACACCACGGGGTCCTGTTCATCCAGAGGCAACGACCACCGCTCACTGTTCATCCACCCCCCCCCCACAATGCTCACTGTTCATCCAATCGATCGGCTTCATTTAGCAGCAGTAGCGAAGGAATCGCTCGATCGGGTTCAGTTAACAGCCATCGATCGATCGCTCGGGTTCAATAACGCGTAGCCTGCAGTGCAATCGCTCGGGTTCAGTTAGAGCCCAACGCCTCGCTTGGGTTCAGTTAGAGCCAACGCCTCGCACACACGCACGTACGTGTACGAGAGAAACGCGCATCGCTCGGCCCCCAACCTCCCACCGTAACTGGGAACTCCCCGAAATTTTCCTCCCCCTCGCTTCTACCACGGTTTTTTCCATCATGGACGGCCCAAAGAATGACATGCAGCTGCGTCTCCGGCCCGCCCAGGATGAAAAGCCCATTTTCTGTCATGATTTTTTGTCATAGAAGTAGGAGCCCACCACATCTATGATGATACCGGGTTTTGTCACAATTATCGTCATAGAAGTGTCATATGTATAACAGGAAAAAAATTCGTTCGGCCCAAAATGTCACGGATGTGTCTTTTCTTTTAGTGAAGGCGGATGATGCAACAGCTTGGCTTTGATCACCGATGGGTGCAATGGATTATGCTTTGCATAACCTCGGTGATATACTCTGTCAAAGTGAATGGAGCCAACTCAGATTCGTTCGTCCCATCGCGTGGGCTACGGTAGGGAGACCCGCTTTCACCTTTCCTCTTTTTGTTTGTGGCGGATGGGCTTGACGCACTACTTAAACGTAAAGTATAGCAGGGCTTGATCGCCCCCCTACGGGTATGCCCGAGGGCGCCGGGCATCTAACATTTGCTCTTTGCGGACGACACACTCCTTTTCTTTCGTGCGACGGCTGCTGAGGCAACGGCAGTCTGGGACGTCCTTGGTACGTACGAGAGAGGCACTGGACAATTCATCAACCCGGAGAAATGTTCTATTCTCTTTGGAAAGAGGTGTCGACCGGCTGACCAAACTTCAGCAGCACAAGTTTTGGAGGTTTAGAACCTGAATTTCGAGGAACGATATCTGGGGCTCCCAACCCCAACTGGTCGCATATCTAAAGGCCGATTCCAAAGTCTCCAGGAGCAACTCACGAAAAGAATTTTGGCTTGAGGGGACTGTGCGTCGCAGGGAGGTAAAGAAATTTTGATTAAAGCAGTCGCTCAGTCCTTGCCTACCTATCTCATGGGGGTGTTCTGCCTGCCCCGGAGTGTCTGCGATGATCTTACCAGGATGGTCAGGAACTACTGGTGGGGATCGAAGCAAGGAAAGAGGAAGACACATTGGAGAGCTTGGGATAGTATGATCAAACCAAAGGAGAAAGGAGGGCTCGGCTTTCGCGACTTCCGCTTATTCAACTAAGCTTTGCTCACAAGGCAAGCTTGGTGCCTTATCTCTAATCCCAACAGTTTGTGCACGCATGTGCTTAAGGCAAGGTACTACCCAGAAGGACGACTGGAAGACACCGTCTTCTCAGGCAATGCTTCAACAACGTGGCAATCCATTGTGCATGGACTTGAGCTCCTCAAGAAAGGCCTAATCTGGCGTATTGGTGATGGGACTTCGGTACGCATTTGGAGAGATCAGTGGATCCCTCACCCATTGGCTCGTGGACCAATCTCTGTCTAGGGCCGGTGCCGGCTGCGGCGGGTGAGTCAGCTTATGGACGAATATGGCAACGGGAAGGTGGCGCTGTTGAACCAACATTTTATGCACCTAGATGTCATGGAAACCCTCAAGATTAAGGCCCCCCCCCCCACGGCAAGAGGACTGCATCGCATGGGCGGCAGAGCGGAATGGCTCTTTCTCCGTCAAGAGTGCTTACCGCATGGGCTTGGAAGAGCGACTCCTACCATCCTCGGCAGCTGCTAGCAGGGCCCCGGACGGGCGGCGCGCCGCTTGGGCATTCATTTGGAAGTGCCCGGCTTCTCCGAAGGTGCGTATTTTCGCGTGGAAGCTGGCATCCAACTCTCTGGCGATGGGCTGGAAATCACAGATGTTTGTCCACTCTGTGGAATAGAGTGAGAGGACACATACCATGTGATCTGTAGATGCCCTCGGGCCGTGGAGCTATGGCGTAATATGTGCAACTTCTGGAGGCTGCCAGACCCTTCTGCTGTCCGGCCGACAGGGAAGGAATGGATCTTCGACGTGTTGGCTGACATGAATGAGGATGATCGGATGCGGATGCTTATGGTTCTTTGGCGTATCTGGTACGTCAGGAATGAGATCGTCCATGACAAAAAACCTCCGCCGACCGATGCCTCGACGCGCTTCCTTCTCAGCTACGAGGGATCCATTCTGGCCATCAAGCATTGTCCAAACGATGATCTGTCTAAAGGCAAGATGCCACTGTGGGGAGGACCACAGAAGATGTCATCGCATGCTGGGATTGATTCCAAACCAAGGCCTCAGTGGCAGCCGCCGGACTCAGAGAGAGTAAAGCTTAATGTGGATGGGTCCTTTTGTCAGGAATCGGGCGAGGCGGGAGCAGGCATGGTGCTACGTGATAGTAAGGGGGACATCATCTTCTCGGCCTGTAGGCGTCTACAAAACTGTGCGAGTCCACTTCAGGCTGAACTTCTAGCTTGTTTGGAGGGCCTTCATTTTGCTCTGCAGTGGTCCCAGCTTCCAGTAGATGTGGAGATGGATTGTCTCATTGTTGTTGAATCCATCCGTGCGCATACGGAGGACAGATCGCAGAACGCGATGATAATCAAGGAAATTAAAGAGTTTCTTGGCGAAAGGGAGTGTTCCATTACTCATGTAAGCAGGCATCAAAATGTTGTCGGTCATAGACTAGCCTTATTTAGTCGTGTAGAAGCTAGGACAGCAGTTTGGCCTCGATCAGGCCCTGCTAATGTACCTCAACTTTGTTTGGAGGATATCTCTCCACCTTGAGTAATGAAATCCCTTTTCACCCCGGAAAAAAAAAGAAAAAAAAAGAAACGCCGGCAAAACGCACCGAGGCATAATGGGCGGCAGCCCAACGAGCGTTTGCTCACTATCCCACGTGGGACAGGAGTTCCCGCCATCCCCTCAAAAAAAGTTCCCGCCAAGGCGCATGTTTCACCCTTTCGTCTCCCTCCAAAAGAAATTCTGAAACGCAAACCCTCCAGGACAACACACCTAAAAAAGAAACTCCAGAGCAACAGACAGTTCGTCAGAGTGCAAAGCCTCCTTGGGGAACATCAGATCAGCCAATCGACCAAAGACATCGTTTGATGGTGGAAAGTCTAAAAATGAGACAGAACAGCCGATGTGTAAGGCGGACGCATCCGCGACGTGCGCACGAGGATTATTGAAACATCACAGTCATTAAAGTAACAGTAAAAGAACTAATTTCCGGCGCCGGGGACAACCTATATGCCTATGTTGCATTCCCTTCCTCGGGTAATAAAGCTCGATGCCAAGCAACAGGCTCTCCCTGTTGTCCTCCGATACGAGAAAAAAACTCAAGAGCAACAAGTAGCATCCGGCCAGGGTTCAACCCCACGATTAAACTACAATGAGAGGGGAAATGAAGAAGCAATAATTCAGTGGAGAGATTCATATCACTCCAGCAGATTCAGGTGATCACTTAAAAGTCTGGAAGCATCACTATCAACCAAGACAAAACTACTCTGAGAATCAGCGTTCCGTTCGAGGAGGAATAGAAACTATGCGACATTGCGACGATACTGTTTCAACATGCTATCACTGTCTGACAGGACCAAAAAAACGACAGCAACATAGTTTGATTTTGAGCGCAGAACTCCACGATTGCCAGCACACGCATGCCACCAGAACAGACCATATCATCCCATGAGACCACTCCACAACCGGAATTCAGTAATAAATCCACCTGCATCAAAGGAAATTCGGGCATAACAAAAAGTTAGTACCACTAAAGCTGTGTGAGGTTGGAAGCTAGAGCAAGAAACCGTAACAGATCAATATGAGAAATCGATCTCACCTAGGAGACAGTTAGCCATAACACTTGCTGCTTCATGTTCCTCCAATTCATCCTACGAATGTCTGCCTGGTAAGTCCCTCCAGTGGGTAACCACCAGGTGGTGTTTTGTCTTTTGCTCTCCGAATCGGACCATTAGACAAATTAACTATCCCTTTAAAAGTTGACAGACAAGAACATTAGTCAAAACACACAAGCCATCAGATATCTAGATATTGCCGATCAATCATATGGGGAAATTTTGATGGCACTAACTAACTGAGATATCTGTTGTAGATCATTCATATCTTTCTAGCAACGGGAAGTAGATGCAAACAGAACAGAGTTATACGTGGGAAAAAGTAGTTGACTGTCTAGTTCCGACGCTACTTGGTACAACTAAGATCTTACATACATGTAACAATTAAGCATCACCCCGCAAAAAAAGAAGAGACAATTAAGCGCCGCAATTTCATGCATTTTACTACGAGTAGTTATCAGTCCTATCCTCTGTTAAGCATCAACATCAGACTATGCACATGCTAGTTATTATACCATCAAGGCATACAACATTGTACAAAACATACAACCAACCGACGTAATATTTCCAACATGTGCTTCTCTTCGTGACGTCGAGCCAAGACAAATGCAGCCTCTAAGGCCTTGCTGAAGCACAACAAGATAGAGATTTCAGATGTATAGTCATTAACCACAAGCCCTCATCTCTTACTAGTGCATGAACTATCAACTATGTCAGTTATAGCTGATTATTGAATAGCTAACCTAAGAAGCTACGAAAAATCCATGCATTTTCTTAAAAAAAAAATACCCGTTGCATTTAGCCACTTAACATGCTTGTGCAGAGATATGTAAATGAATTTCAATTAGTTAGTCTCCTATTCTTGTAGGCTGCTAATATATCACACCAACAAATAAGATCACATTGCCAGCTAATGTATCACACCAACAAATAATATCACACTGCTAAGGCTCAACGAAATATCTTGTTCTGATGGGTCTAGTATGCCTGACAATATGAGATGTGGGCAACTGGCTGGGCACGACAAAATGATCTTCCAAATGCAAGACAGCAACATAATTTCAATAAGAGCAGAGCAATGCAGTTGAAGCAGCATGTACATTATCCATATAGCAACTGAACACTACTACAAGCTAGGGCTGAACATCTAACCTGAAGAATGTGATGAGAGGATTACCTGAGAAGAGTTGCTGTGGAAGCTTCCAAGGGCGAACAAATCTGGAAGAGTGGTAATCAGCCGGCGGGTTGTCCATCATGAAGTACTGGCCATCCATAAACTTGCCGGTGCTCATGTCAACATGGAATAGTCGAGACTCCTGAAAGAAGTATGCCATGGTGGCATGCTCAGGGTGGATAAATGCGACAGCGGGCCACTCATTAGGCAGTTCCAGGCCCATGGCCTTGAAACCATCCTCGTCCCGGAGGTTCTCGAGGTCAAGCTGATGATCAAGAGTCCAGCCCCCTGTGCCTATGTCAACAAGTGTCCACAACCTAATCCTCTCATAATTTGAGATCTCAAGGAATCGGACCAACCCTTCGCTCACACCAAGGCATCGCTCTCGTGCTAGACCAATGTTGCCTGGACTCTGGCATTCATCAGGGAGCGGCACATACCGCAGTTCCGGCTGGCGTTGCAGGAGGAGGCCGTTGGTGTCGAGGGCGAGGATGCCGCACGCCAGATCAACCCAAAGCATGAGATCCATGAACTTGATGACGCCGTTCCCTCCCCTCCACTCCCGCTGGCCTGGTGCGCCTGGAGGGCAGTAGAGATCCTGGACGGTCCAACGGCCGTGGTCGGAGATGTAGCAGAGGAGAGTGGCCTGGTTGGTGCCGAGCAAATGCTCTAGGTGCAGGATGATAGAGTTCGTCGCACTGGTGGCGAGTAGGCCGACCCTGCCTGGGTCTGGGCGGAAGATGGGGCGCTCGGGCTGCGGGAGGCGGGTGACCGAGCGGGTGTTGAGGTCGCAGAGGAACAATACTCTGGGGAAGTCCTTGTGGTCGAGCCGCGCCTCCGGACCGGTGTCGAAATCGTCGACGAAGACCGGCGGCGGCGGCTGAGTCTGCGTGCCGTGGGTGGCGTAGAGCACGAAGCGACCGAAATCCCCGACCGACGAGACGTACGGGTGGTTGTAGATGTCCTTGGGGTCGGGGGCGACGCGGCGGGGCACGGTAAGGCGGAAGGGGCGGGGCGGGCGCTCGCGCTCGATGGAGAGATCGGTGCCCGGCGGGAGCACCGTGTCGGAGACCACGTGCGGCATGCACACGAGGAGTACCCACTGCCCCTCCTCCGTGGTCCAGTCCGACGAGGCAGGCGCCGGCGCGGACATGGCGGAAGTGGCGGCGGAGAGACGGGAGGGGAAAAGTGAGTGGGTTGGCTGGCTGGCTGGCTTGCGGGAGAAGATGGTGAGGGCGTCGCGTACTACTGTAGCCACGGCGCTTTTCTTCAGCGGAACACCCCTTCTATGCTGTTCTCGAAGGGAGACGGGTGAGAATGTATCACCCCGTGGGGCCCAGCTGTGGCAACGGGGAGGGGTGAGGCGGTTGTTGTAGAGCGGATGTAAGAGCATTCCAATAGACCAGTGATAGGCGCTGGTGGGCCGGCCCAAATTTCGGCCGGTCGCACCGAGCACGTACGGTTTTTCTAATCCCGTCTAATTAAACTGGTGGGATAAAAGCTGCGCAAGTTATTTCTTTCTTTGCTCCGGTACACTCTGTCCACCTAGAGCGATGCTATACACACGATGAAACTCCAGCCGACGTGTGCACGATCCCATGTGGCAGCACAGCAGCGCACGTACATGCAGGAGGGAGTTGGTTTTTCTGTCCGCTGATGCATGCATACTGTGTATCGTTCGCAGATCGTGCAGTCCGTGTCGTGTGTGAAGCCATTTCGGTCCACCTATACGTTCGGAAGTCACGTCGCCTGCCCCACACACATCAGCACCATGCCGTGGATGCTGCATATGGCCACGTGCGTGGAGCCCATCCAAATGGAGCTACAACTTCTCACTGCTATCTACACTGGAAGTCTGTGACTCGGTGCTTTGTTATTAAAAGTGTGTCAGTATGTATCATTGCAGCAATACTTTATAACAAAACCGAAGAATACAAAATCAAAGGAAAAGTAGTTTTATGTAGCATTGTAGCATAAATTTCAGTACTTTTAGAACGAAAAAACGCATATGTAGGATTACAGCAAAAAAGCACACAAAAAATCAAAAAAATACGGAGCAAAATTGGCATATGTTTCCAGTATATTTTCTATATTTTTACAACTAAAAAGCACCCACGTAGCATTCCATCACGAAACAATAATGATTCCAATCATTTAAAAATCTCCATCAGAAATTTCTTTGGAGTATATTCATAAGTTGTTTGCAACAAAAATATTAAAATTAAAAAATTCCAACACTAAAAAAATCCTCATGGAGAATATCTTTGAAGCAGATTCCAGCACGAGGAACTACGGAATCACCAAACACTTACCGCAAACCAAAGTATCTTGGTTACGACAGCTCGGTGAGCAGCCGCCACCCTCATCGTCGATGCTCGCTGCACGGGGTTGCACGAACGGCAGCAACCAGTCAAAGTCATTTAATGGATGTAGCAAAAACATCGCCGATCATAGCAAAAACAACTACGGTTGTAGCAAAAATCGTCGTTGCTGTCGTCCCGAGTTGCATCTCTACCATGAATGTATGTAGCAAAAAACCTCGCCGGTAGTAGCAAAAAACAATGACGGTTGCAACAAAAATCATCGTCGCCGCCGTCCCCGGTAGCATCTCTGCCATGAATGGATGTAACAAATTTTCTCGCCGGTTGTAGCAAAAACTGACGCCGGTTGCAGCAAAAAACCATCTACGCCATCGTGGATCGTAGCTCTGCCATGAATGCATGTAGCAAAACTTGTCGCTGGTTCTAGCACGCTGAGACACTCGTTCCAGCATGCGGCCACCACGGTCATAGCTCACCGGTGGCAATTCCGTGGATGCAACTTCGTAGAGCTGCGGGTTGCAGCTCCTTTCCCCGCCTCCACGTCGGAGCTTCGCAAGCTGTGGTGGAGATGGAGCTTGGAGGCGACATATGGGGTGCACTCCTCATGCAGGTAAGAAGATAACAGGAAAGTAGAGGACGACGCATTGGAGATGATGAGGAAAGAAAACAGCAGTCTTGATGGGCCAAGGGCACGTGATGGGCCGAGGAGAAAAACCCAACAACCCAAAGCATGGATCAGGAGACGTATTAGCGTAGGGCTGCGGGATTGATTGGTGCGCGAGCGACCGACCGAAGCTTCGGCCGGTCAGCCGGCACACAACATTTCCCATTCCAATAGGCGCGGGTTCAATTTCCATGGTTTGCCCATCGCATTTTTACCGTGCAGCATGCTAATTTTTTTACAGTGTCAAAATAGTCTTTTTTACGTGCAATAGGTAGCTGGCTCTAGCGGCCGCTGCAAAATATGGCGCGCTCGAGCAGCTCCAGCAGACACGTTAAATTTCCAGCACGCGAGCAGTCGGCGATTGCAAATATGATTTTACATGTCCATTTGACAATATGATGATGTTTCAAATATTAAACAAATGTGCAAAATAAGAGTTGGAGCAACATAGCATAATTTAATTGCACGGCATAGTTCAAAAATCATCTAACCAAGTTCATGACAAATAAAAGTTCACACAAACAAATGGCACATCAACAATCATGCCACATCATCATCCTCCTCCTCTTCTTCCTCCTCATCGATGACGATTCTTCCTCCTCCTCTTTATTTTCAAGCGCCACATCGTCATCGGGAGCTTGGATGGTGTTCGCAAGATCTTCAACGGCATCATACTAAGGTATGTGAGGCACACCGGAAGCCATGCGTCCACCCATGTCACCCAAAGGTGCTCCCATGCCCCCCATGAGAGACACAAAACTCATGCTTCTCATGCCTCCCATGGTAGCTCCGAAGCAACCCATGTTACCCGGAGGTGCTCTCATGCCTCCCATGAGAGACCCAAAACTCATGCCTCCCATGGCTCCCATGAGAGCTCTGAAGCCACCCATGCCTCCCATGCCGTCCATGGTAGCTCTGAAGCCACCCATGCCTCCCGTAGATGTTCCCAAGCCTCCCATGGTAGCTCCCATGCCTCTAAAGCCTCCCAAGGTAGCTCCCATGCCTCCCATGGCATTGGCTCTTTATTGGACCAAGACTTCATCACGGCAAAGATTGAAGTACTCCTTTTGCCTATCATCGAGGGTCGATGTGTCCATGAAGAATGAGTACTTCTCCCATTCCAATAATCTTGCTCGCTCCTCCATGGCCAATTTCTTCTCCTACAATGCCACCTTCCTCTCCTCGGCCGCCGCATCTTGGCTCCTTGCCATCATCCTCACCTTGTTTGCTTCCTTTCATGCCTTCACAATAGCTTCCATGACATTCTTTAAATCATCATCTCCTCTCTTCTTCTTCTTCTTCTTCTTCTTCTTCTTCTTCTTCTTCTTCTTCTTCTTCTTCTTCTTCTTCTTCTTCTTCTTCTTCTTTCTTGCATACATTTGGTCTCTTTGGCTTGGAGTAGGCTACGGATCTTGGTGTAGGGATTCTCTTGCCACAATTACTTGATGCCTCTTCCTCCTCATCCAAATCAATAGTTGCCTTGCTTTTCTTGCTCTCCTCTTGGTCATCACGGGGCTTCCATTTCTCTTCATCCTTCAACACATTGTAGCAATGATGCAACACAAATGGTCTCCCTTTCTTGACCTTCCCTTTCTTGGTCTTGTTCTCTTCTCCTTAAATAAGTTTTGTCTAATAGTGAGCTACAAACAAAAGAACAAGTTAGCACTTGAAACACCAAAGAAGAAGCATGAACATGGAAGGAACATAAAGAAATGACACTTACCCTATCTCTATCACTAGTGCCACTTGGGTTTATCGTGTCAACCGCCTTAAGTGTCATCGCCCACACCTTTGACAATCTTTGTTGATTGTTGACCACTGGGAGCGAGGAGATTTATCGGTGCGGTCAATTCCACTCTTGTTGTGTATATCAAAGTGCTCCTTCATCCGGACCCAATATGTATCTCTACTTTGGTCCCCTCCAACGTTTGCATCCATAGACACATGCAACCATGTATTGCATAGCAAGATGTCTTCGTCCATGGTGTAGTTGCCCGCTCTTCCTTTTGATGCATCGACGATATCCTCACCATCCTCCTCCACCTCAAACTCATGATCATCTTCATGCACTACATTGGTTTGAGACCAATGAGAATTGTTGGAGCCAACACCCATAGTTGACATATAGGTGTCATCATTGAAACTACAAAATATGTAGAAGAAAACTAAGCTATCCATATGTATACATTTATGTAAAAAACACCAACAGAAAAAGGGGGCGAAATTATACCTTGCGGGCACTTCATCAAGCACCTTGTGCGCATCAGCCGCCGGCGCAACAAATTGCAAGCTCTCCGGCGCTTCAGTTGGCGGAGGCACGGCCAGACACCCTACAAGCTTCTTCTTCGGCCGCCTAGAAGAGCCATCCGCCTTGTTCTTCTTCCCGGACACCTTCCCCGTGGTCGTCGCCGCCGCATTCGGTCGCTTGGAGACGGGGGCCTGTGGCTTCACGACGGGGTTGGCATGACGTCACCCTGCGAGGTTGTCCGTGGCGCCATGAAAAGGCCGCGTGTGAGACCGGTGCTTGGAGGAGGACCGTCGGTGGCGAAGCCGAAGCTCAACCCTACGCTAGGGTTTGCGGCGGCGCCGGCAGCGCCGGAGGGGTCGCGGGTGTAGTAAGGGGTTGGGGGATGTGGGGGCGGCCCTCTGTCGAATTTCGCCGGCGACGGTGCGGGGTGGGGCGAAGGCGGGGTGGCCAGAGAGGTTGGCGGTAGTTGGTCGCGGACGCTCGACTGTCCAGCACGCGGGAGGGGCGCACAAAATAAGCGACATGCAATGTCTTTTTCCTTCGCGCATTGAACCCATTATACCGTGCGCGCGATTATTGCGCGGCTGCTGGAGCACCCGTTTCGGCTCCGCGCACGCAAAAAAGCAGTTTTTTCCAACGCGCGGCTAAGATAGCGCGCCTGTTTTAGATGCTCTAAAGGAGACAAATGAAGACTCCAAAGGATTTGCTGGTTTCATTGCAATGTGGGAGACCCACTTATATACTCCCTCCATTTCTTTTTACGTATAAGGTGTATTTGTTTTTTGATAAAATTCCACAATGTAAGATGCCTTTCTTTCAATTCCTCATAATTCCCTTCTCAGCCCTATAGAAAAAAGGAAAGTATCTCTGTCCCGATTGTGTGTATCTCTCCTTATAGGAAAACAAGAAAAGTATCTATGTCCTGATTGTCTGGATCTCTTCGTTTCCTTTCTAATTGATTTACTTCCCACTAATCAATGAATTAGTCAAGGGTATTTTCATCCTCAATTCTTTGGTCGCTGAAAAAAATACACCTTATATAAAGGAACGGAGGGAGTACATAATGAAGGGGTGTGTTGGGGAGACACCTTTTTCCTAATAGACACCTCCTGGGAGGCATCCCTCCCATACAATTGGTCACATGTTTTACTCCTCAACACTCCCCCTTGATCAATTCGTCATCTGTGTATTGCAAACTGAAAAAATCCTCCAAAAACTGTGTGGGAAAAATTGAGGAAAAACCTTATAATATATATGCCATCAAAAACTCCTTTACACCTAGTAGGAAAAATATAAGGAGAAACCAATATGGCATATATCCGCACTTGTATTTATATTGTCTCGTTAAAAACCTTATATGAGAAACCATCATGGAAAACTCATAAAGGGAAAAAGAGTACAATATGAGTGATCTAAAGATCACCAACGGGTTATAACTTGGGATATTACTCCCCCTGAACTTTGTAAACCTCAAGGTTATCTCATACCAATTCCACGAACCTAGTTCTGGAATATAAACATTGGTAGATATATTATGAATATCACAATAATTTATTTGCAATTACCCTCTCACATTTATGTAACTCATGAGGATAAATATAACCCATAAGCAATTCAAGTGACATTATCTTGGTATATAATGATAATCTCCACATGATTTTACATGTGTCCAATCATTCTATGAAGTCATCCACATTTTATGATGCTTCAAATAAAATATAATGATCACTGGAAGGACTCGTTTAGAGTCTATTCTGAAGACTTCCCTCAAAATTCTCTTCCAGGAAACCCAGTCTTTGATATGGCATTGTGGGATCAGATAATTAGCTACTATCAATATATCAAACCATGGCCCCATCTTGATTTTCCGGATGGAATTGATCAAGACCCTTTGTGCCCTGCATATATCCAAGAATATTCCTTATACCTTTTGATGAATTGCAATCTCAATAAATTGCCAAAAACTATATTGTCAGGCCTGACATATTTTGTAATATATATGAGTGCTTTGGAGGTATTTAGATATGGCACTTCATGTCCAACTATCACTTCACCGTCTCCCATATGTCTCAAGGATTTGTATACCATATTAGGTATAATATGACCATATGTGTCTTTGATATAATATATCCATATTGAACTTCTCCATTACTTCTGGATATATTAAGACTGATATTTAGGGGGACATTCTCAAGTCATAAACTTAGCATAATTTGGTTTAACCCAAATATCTGTCTTAACATGATTGTGTGTATTTCATGTCTTATATATACTTTGATGATAGGATCATCAACACCACAAATTAAGATGATATAAAATCCAATCCAGGATTTCTTCATGAATACACGTCAACAATCATTAGTTTGATAGTAATCCTTGTCAAGGAGTAACTCACTTAGTCGGTTGCACCACACAATTCTCCAACTACTTCAAGTCATAGAATGACTTCAGAAGTTCCACACATGCATGTTCCAATTTACCTTTGGATTCAAAATATTAAGTCATTCGATGACTTCAATATATACATCCAAACTAATTGACCCATGGGAGTATGTAGATATTACATACATCAACCATATGGATCTGTACTGCCATTAACATTCAGTATCGAAACATAATTCCATTCATACCAAGAAGGTATGCTACATCGTAAGTGATGTCGGGTTTCAGGGAAAAACCCTTGTGCTACAAGCCCCGCTTTCTCACCACCTTATTTATCTTCATTTCCAAACAAAAAATCACTTCTCTTCCCTCTGGAAGATACTTATGATTAGCAGGTTTTACAATGGTAAAACCTCTCTTTTGATGAGCGAGTGCCACTCTTCCTTAATTGCTTCTTTTAACTTGAACCAATATAAGTGCAACAACACTCTCCATGGATTTGTTTCAGGGCCCAAAAGGATTCTAGCAATTCTCGAAAAGAATTTTATGTTCACATATGTAGATTTTCTCATATACGATTCTCATGAATCAATATAATTGTGGAATTCTTATTACGCCTCTTAACTCCTTGTGATTTCCCACAACAACAGGGTCAAGGTGTTTCGATGTCTCAACACCTAAAAATGTGTGCACATATGTGTTGGACTTTGGATGCCACGCATCCCTCAAGCGTCATTCAACCCGAGGTTGAATCATATTTACCGTTTGAGGGGCCAATCTCCTCTGCTTTTGCTAAAATATATGAGTATCTAATCTCATGCGACCAGAATTCTCCCCCTCTTGCTCTCATCTAGGGAGATGAGTGATTTATTATGTACCTTCACTCATTCTGGTACTTGACAACAATGACACCTTTGTCATCAGTAAATATACTTGGCAGATTACTTGCAATATGCTGCAAATTTCTCATAACCTGAACCTGCAGTTCAGATTCTTAAGTATGTGGACAAAATGTCTATTACATTTCTTCTTCATTTCTTGGCATCTTTTGTGGTACACATCTCCCCCTAATGCCAGAAAATGTTCTTATTGCAAAAGCAATCGATGTATGGGTTGTAAATAACTCTCTTCATAGGGTTGAGTTATTCGACCGATTAATGATCATACCGCAATTATTCCTCACATAGATCCCAACCATATGTGAAGGCCCATGATATACGCTGGGGTGGTGATATCGATATGCAACCGAGTTACCGCAGATGGGAAATACTTCACTTATTTCCACATACAAACTGCAAGGGGGTGCAGTATCATTTGATCTCATTTTGACCAAATATGCGGAGTGTGAGACGGCATGTTACCATCAACAAAATGTTGGTAAATCACAATTCTGCAACATTGGCTATGCAATATTGACTCTCTTTCAAAAGAGATCAAGCCAAACCATTCTGGTTATGTACGATATACTAAATATAACCATTGAATTCTCGTGAATCAACTTCAACGACATTTCAATTCCTTAGGATAAGTTACTCTAAATTTGTCAATCTGAGCACTTAATTTAGTAAACGCATGGTTATGTGTGGATATACACACCTAAGACCATCTTCTAGATGTGTCTATGAACACCATGATGTACCTACATAACACAGACGCAGACAATGACATAGATAAGTGAATCTTGGTTGAGAGTTCACTTCCTACTTAGCTCTTGTAATCTTGCCTTGTGAGAGGGTAAACTCACTTTGTGATATTACAACAGTAGCCATAGAGGTGGCGACCAGTTCATGCTTCCAACTTCGTGCGTGGTTGTGTGGATTGGAAACTAAGAGTGTCATTGGGGGAATAGTTTTTGTTTGTTGTTGCATATACAGTAGCTTGCATTGGTCTCGTTAGGTTGCGCTACTTATCCTTTACCCGAAAACGTTGTTGACTAGGATCGAGGTTTCCTTCGCACCCTTCAGGTGGCGTTGATTTGTTCGTCAAGCAGATCCTCCATGAAGATCGGGCAACCCCGTATCAGGATATGCATACACATATCCTTTGGCTAGTATACGATTCAGTTGATGACTATGTTTCACAAGTCATGGGCATAGAGATGCTAACCCCATCGTATGGACCTAGGGATGGGGATCACTGAGTCGGACATACCCACTTTGAGACATAGTGAGATATTATCGTTTGGTAGTCTCAAGTACAACGTATATTCCAAGTCCTAGACTTGAGGTCCTCGCAGGTTCTCGGGATGAGGACCAACTCACTTAGGGTATATCAAACGCTACCCCGTAACTGGGTATCTTCCTGATGAGTAGTGAGACATGTCGTGAGACATGGTTGACCAAGATGGGGTTTGCCCTTCCAATTCAGAGAGATATTCTCTGGGTCCTATCGAGTGATCAGATTTAGAAAACATGGCCATGCGACTTGGGTTAAGTGTTAACTCAGTTTGGTGACTTGTATCACATTTTTGAGAATAGATGTCGAGCTTCTACCAACAAGGGTGACAAATACTCGCCTTGAGCTTGATAACATATATCGTGACGCAAAAGGAATGGTTCATATGACAAATCACTACTGCAGGATGCTGCTAACGCGACACTACGATCAGAGACCCTTCGACGAAACTGTTGTGATGCAATAATTGCAAACGGTGGTGTGATAATTGCAAACGGTGGTAAAAAACATCAGAAAAGGTGCAAAACGTTTGCGATGCAGGATGCATCGAACATGATTTAGATTTTAGTTGCGTGTGCGATACAAGGCATACGGTTCAGTTCAAGTAACTGTTTGCGATGAGGAGGAACAAAAGAAACGGGTAGCCAGATGAAGGTGTGTGTGATATACAACATACGATTCACTCGGATGAACTGTTTGTGATTAGGCAACACAAAAGAAATGGTTAGCCAGATCAAGGTGTGTGTCATATATGACATACACACTACAAAAAAAATACACTTCCGTGATGATACGTGTTTGTCACAGTAGGTCGCGTTTTTTGTCATGCATGTACATCCATGACAAATTTATGACAGAATCAAGATAGTCATACCTGTGCTGTCGTAGAAGTGTTCCATGACATTACCAAAATTATCATCACGGAAGTGTCCACTTCCATGACGATAAATCGCGCGTCACAGAAGTGTGTTCGTCAAGGGTGACCGACACGTGGCATCCACCGTAACGGAACGCCGTTAAGCTATCGGGTCGGGTTTTGGATCCGATAACCCGTTAACAGCCCCGACCAATGGGGATTTTCCACGTGTAAAATCATCATTGGCTGGAGGAAACACGTGTCGGCTCATCATTGGGACAGATGTCATCCACTCACTGGACAGAAGGCGCCTATGATACGTAGACACGAGGCACGGCCCAACAGTGGCCCATTCCTGTGAAAAGGCCGACCCGTTTGACTTGGTCAAAAGCTGGCGGGCCGGCCCATGGAAAGCCTGTTAACGGCATGTTAGCATATAGCCCATTTACAGCCCGCTAACCCAAGGCCCGTTACGGCCTATGTGAATTAGGACCAGTAGCGTCATCTCGGCCGTCCAATATGATTCCAGCCCGTTTTCACTTCTGGCCCATGTATGGCCCATGATGTCTTTCGGCCCATATGAGGCCCTTTGTAACTCTTGGCCCATTAGCAACCCGTGCTGAAACTGGCCCGTAATGAACAGTGTATTACTTTACACCCATTAACGGCCCGCGGTGAAACTGGCCCGTAATGAACAGTGTAACACATTATACCCATTAACGGGCCTTTATTCCGTTGGGCCGTTTCACGCCCAAGTTAACTTTTGGCCTTCTGAGGGCCCATTAATTCTTGGGCTCATTTGCAGCATTTGGTTACTTACGGCCCGTTACTGTCATTTTCTGCTTGTGGGCCAAATTCATCCCGTCGTTACAGTCGGCCCGTTTGTGGTCCGTTAGTCTGTTGGGGCATTTTCATAGCATCACCAAATATAGCCTATTAACGGCCCGTTATGGTCAGCCCATAAAACGTACGATTTTTGTTATAGGCCCATCTACGGCCCATTAAAGGCCCGTACAAGACCCATAAATGAGTCGGCGGCCCATGGATCCTATGTGACGTAGAAGGCCCATGGATCCTACGAGACGTAGAAGGCCCATGGATCCTACGAGACGTAGAAGGCCCATGGATCCGACGGCCCGTGAAGGCCCATGGTCAGGCGAGTTGGCCCCCGTTTGAACGATATAGCATATTCAAAGAATTATCCTACTCAATACTATCACCTCTAAAAAGCATACACTATACAACAAAGAGATCAAGGCATAGAAAGGTAGAATAATCCTATACTATACAATAAAGAAATTACAACCGATTATACCCACTGGACATTATGGTTCGGCACAGGTGATAATAAAGCATACACAAACATCAAATTACATACACTGGGCAAATACAGCTCATACATCATGGACGCGCATCAACTTAACTCCATTTGAACTATAATCTCTTCAGAAAATAGGATTGGCCAGATTCAGATAACACAAATTTCAGTCTGCAAAATCTCCAATTCCTTCATGGTTACCTCGGTGTCTTGTTTCATTTTTTTGACTCCTGCATCTAATACCTGCATGTTCAGTCTCAACTTGTTGATTATACGTTGACAATCATGTACACATTGTCTTGCCACCTCTAGTTGATGCTCGAGAACATCAGCACATTCCAATTCCAATCCATAATCATTCGGTAACGGCCATGCCACACTGCTCGCAGATTTTTGTGTTGATGTCACTTCATCCTGAAATGTTTCTGTAAGTACACATGACTAGGGCAAAAATATAGTTACAACAGTGAAGCGAACAAGACACTATTTTGTACTACATGGCAAAACAAGACTAACAATAATGTTACACGTCACTTTCACAAAAAAAATGTTACACGTCATGAAGCATAAGCAGGTGATATTTTAAAAATTATAAAAAAGATAGTCTGTGCAGCCTGCATACAGAAATCCCTCTTAGCTCACCAGAGGAGCATGATGTTGGGGCTCAATCGAAAACACAGACAAGTTACAAATTTAGACAGCACGTTGCGTATAAGTAAGCAAGCAGTTGGCCATTCTGTACCTCAATTAAAGTCTTAGGAAGCATAATGAACAAAAGAGGGTTTCATACAAACATACTACAGCAGGCAGAACTATGCAATCATTAATGCAGTATAAACTAGATTATGAGCCTCATGCAATAATAGTTGGTTAATAGACTTCAAAGCTTCAGGCACACCGCGGTAGAGTAATTAAATGGTAAGGCCTTTAATTATGTCAACTAATAGTGATACAAGTACCGAAGATCAGGCATGATTATTTGGGCATCTCATTAAGTGAGAACAAATAAAGCAATTGAAAAGAGAAAATTAACTATGCCTGAAACAAACAAGGAATGGAACTGTTGAGTCGCATATAGTGACTTACCTTAGCAAGTTGAAGAGGCTCAGCACAGCTCCTACTTCTCTTGCAAGGCTCCTTCCTAACATCTTGTACTTGGAAATCCTCAATCTTATCTTCATTGCACCCCCTCTGCAAGGTGACACAAACTAGTTACTCGTCTCCTTGGGAGATAAAGCATACTTTCCAGTCTGTGAACACAAAAGGATGAGATTATAACAAAACAATACCACATAATGAAACATGCCGCATCTCTTGCACTTGCACACAATGAAATGAGCATTTACTATGTCTGCACTATGTAAAAACTAGGCATACCTTCGAACTGGATCTCCAGGTACTCTTGGAGAGCCTAATGTAGTGTACAACCAAACCTTTATGTCACCTATGAGTTAGACAAGGCCCCACTACAACAGCCCTTAGTGTTTAAATTGTTGACAAGCTCTGTTAGAGTGTTAGGTCAAGAACAGCAAGTAATCAAAGCAAACAGTCCTAGTATGGCTAGCTGATGCAAACAAGCAATTGAACAGATGTGTGAGCAAATCTTACATATCAAGAAAAGAAGCAAAGAAGGAGGCTTAAAGACCATCACTTGACTGACCAGATTTAAGGGGCATTTAAACATCATGTGCAACGTATGAACTAACATAAACACTGCATATTCCAGATTTTACAATGGAATGCACGTATATTAGGTTATGCCATGTATGATGATGCCTAAATGTACAGATAGCAGGCAGGAGTGATTCATCATTGCACGCAAAATTAAATTGCAGGTTAGGGGCCAGTTCGATTCAGTTTTTTCAGGGCATATTGTCAAAATAAGCCATAAAAGATGTAAAGAAGTCATTTTTGAGTTATGGGATTGGGCTTCACTAATTTCGCTTTGGAGGGGGGTGTTTCGGGTAGAACCTCACTAAAAATTGGAGGGAAGGGGAATGTGAAATGACTCTGCTGTCTGCCTATATTACACTCAAAATGCAACTGTTAACGCCCGTGTCACACCTGACCCTCAAGTAAAAACAAACACGCAAGCATTCATTGCCTTGCCCGCTTGCATCTCCTCTCCCCTTTCCCTCTACCATGATCCCCTGCCTGCAACACTAGGGTTACTCCAGTGAGCTGTCGCCACTGGTCCCATCTGGCCTGGTCCTGATGATGCTATGTCCAGCTAGGCTACATGGCCGGCGGGTAGGGGAAAATCTCCCTGGCTGCTCCTCCCTCTGGCGCCGCCCCTCATTCTCATGGTCTCAGTAGCTGCTCCACTGTGGTTCGTCCAACGCACTACTCCGGCGGGCGCTGCACAACTACGGCTGATGCCACACTGCGGCAGAAGGCATCTTATTCCCCCTCCCCTCCTCCCAGGCCATGGCCTTGAGGTGCTGTTGAAGGATGAGCTCATCCAACAAGGTGAGGATCTCCTCTGATTTTTTGCCAAATTTTCATTCTGATCCACTATACAATGAATTGCTATCAGATGCTTCTGCTGCTGCTCTATGATGCATTGCTATGAGCTGCTCCTTCTGCTGCTATATGATGAATTGCTATGAGCTGCTGCTGCTGTATGATGAGTTGCTATGAGCTGCTGCTGCTGCTGCTGCTATATGATGAATTGCTATGAGCTGCTGCTTCCGCTATATGATGAGTTGCTACAAGCTGCTTCTGCTGCTGCTATATGATGAATTGCTATAAGCTGCTCCTGCTGCTGCTATATGATGAATTGCTATGAGCTGCTCCTGCTGCTGCTATATGATGAATTGCTATGAGCTGCTGCTGGTATATGAGGAATTGCAGACTGCTGCTGCTGTATGATGAGTTGCTATAAGCTACTGCTGCTATATGATGCTTTCAGGTGGTGCTGCTATATGATAATAACCAGCCACTTGGACCATCAAATTTGAATAAATAATTGTTCTTCATTTAAATGTGGGTCATGCGTTCTTCGTTTAAATTAGGCAATGGGATCTCTATGGAAAACATTGACCAAAGTAGATTGTGCCAAGTAGATGGTATCTTTGTATTTGCATTTTGAGCAAATAGTGATGTTCCATTTTCCTATCATATTAATTACTGCACTGGGTTCAATTTGTGATGTTTGCAAGTCAAATTAATTTCCATATGGGCAGCAAAATGAAAAATATATAATGCAATCTAGACTTTCCACTGATCATACCAAAGATAAGCTGAAAACGCAATGAAAAGAACTGGTTGGCTTATTACATGGAGCTTATATTCATAGGTGCTTATTTTCTTAGGATAACTCGTAATAACTGTCCCTAAGAAACTTGGCTAATAGAACTGGCATACAAATAACATGTCACGATGATTGCAATGGAGGAGTGACGTACCATAGCACTCTGTATAGGCTCACCGCTGCCTCTCCGTTTTTTGCGATGTTCCATGAAATTGCCACATACATCTTGTACTTGTATCGAGTGTTCGTGCATGTCGAAGAAGTGGTCAATCCATCAATCGAAGTCCTGCCGCCGCCGCTGGTGCCAGGGTCCGTCGACGATGTCCATTACAGGAGTCAACGTCAGACTTTCCCCGTGTTGCTCGGAACGATGGATGGCATAGGGCCTACTCCATCGCGTGGTGGAGGCCACTGCTTCTTTGGGAGAAGAGGCAGGGCTGGCTGCCTGGATGTGCTCTAATTTGAGGTAACAACTGAATCTTGTCAGATAGTACTAGTTAAATCCGAGATATGGGTCTGAAGCACTAATATGCCAGTACATTTGATTGTGACCTGTTCTAATTTTGTACCTAAACTTTTTTTAGAAAGGGTTGTACGTCAACTTAATGTGCTAGCAGAACTTATTGTGTTGTCTATCTGTTTTATTTGCACAACATTCAAGATATTTCTCCGTCATTTATGAAGACGAGGAACCGTTATGTACGACTTCGTTGGTTTCAACATAGCCCTTCCCATAGCGATCCACTGCTTCCATCCTGATTGTGCCGCCTGCGTGAAATTTTTGTATGCAAGTTCAGTGTGCTATGATGCTCTATATGATTGTGTCAACTATATAAGTTTTTACTGAGCATCAGCAATGCATATGGCTGAAAGATGTATTTACGAGCATCGACCGATGGGTCTCTCTCTCTCTCTCTCACACACACACACATAGACGCACAAACGCGCACACGCACAAGTGGGACCTGTTGAATTATTTATTTGCTCGTGACAGCTTTTAATTAGGTTCCACTGTAATCTACTCCTTCCTTCCATATATATAGGTCCTAATACATTTTTCGAGGTTGCCTTTGACTATTGATAAGCTTAATAATATATGAGATGTATAATGTGAAAATTATATTATTAGAAGCTCCTTCCATGTACGAATTTGATGATGTGCTTTGTGTAACTTGCATGTCATATATTATTGCTCTAACATGTGGTCAAAGTTAGTCTCGAAAAACACATTAGGCCCTATATACATGGAAGGAGGGAGTAACTTTTTTCTTAAGTTATTAACTGAGCTCAGTGACTTCAAAAAGTTGTACAGAAGCCTTGTTTGGGCCTTTCCGGCGTTGCTGAATGTGGGCTGAGTAACCATGTTAGGTTGTACTGTACTACACAGGACTTTTTTTTCAACATCAGCAATGCAACTGGGCCGACAGTTGTACACAATATCCGGGTCAACTTGTTATCCGCCCCGCTGGGCTGCAAAGTTTCCTAGGATGTATGCATTAGGCTTAACAAGAAAATGGACTTTAAGAAATAATAAATGGGATGTAATTATAATAACTGGGCAATTACTATGCACCAAACACGTAATTAGTTTGAAAAATATATTATTTTTGGAATTTGGAAATTTTAATTTCATTACTTGTTGCACGAGCAATATTTCGTTGGATTTTAACGTGATACACCTTTATTTTGAAATTATATTTAACCTGACTAGAAATTTTGGATAAAAGTATTTCGGATCTCATCAAAATGTGGGAATTGTTTTTGAATTTTGTTTTGAGCGGTTATTTGAAATTATTAATCATTGTCCTAGCTAGAAGTTGGGCTGTACTTTTAACAAACTGTAAATGGGTTGTAGTAAATTCCATTAGAATTAAAAAATGGGTTGTACATTCTTACAAATCGCAAATGGGCCATATGTTCTCTGCCAAATCCGAGCTGTGGGCCTACTAAGTTGACGCGTACCAAGGGCTTTGTCAACTTAGTCAATATAAACGATTCTAGATGTAGTGATCGTACGATGTCCATCCAACGGCCGTAGTGCTTCTTCAACCTCTGGTCTTCTTGCTCCAACCGCCCAAAGCAGCGCCGGTCGTGTTGCGTGCTCCTGCCTCCCGTGGCCGGCTGTGATGCCGCGGAGGCCGCCCCGTACTACTCCCACCGCTGGCCAGGCCATCCCTCTACTCACCCACACCCCCTGTTATTCTGCGGCGACGGCAACCTCACACTGCAACCGAACCAGTGAACCCTCGTACTCCTCTCCGCGCGGGCTTCCACTGCTGCGTCTTCCCCGGCTCCGTGTCGTCCCCTTCCTAGGCTTCGTTGTCGTCCAGACCACCGCCCTGGTGCTCTCGGTGCAGTGTGGTCAATGTGGTCAACGACCGACTTCCATTGGAAGAGTACTGTACGTGGAGAGGCTGACAGGTGGGTCCAGGCGGCCGCAAGGAAGTGCCTCCTTATTACGCGCAAAATAATTATTCCTCCACCTGACAGCAGGGACCCACCGGACGGGCCACCTTATTTCGTGAAAAAAACGTTTCCACCATGACTGCTGGGACCCACCGGATGGGCCAGCGTATTTCGTGAAAAAAATGTTCCCCCCGTTCTCAGCTCGGACCCACCGGAAGTGCCTCCTTATTACGGACAAAAAAAATGAATACTCCCCCTGCTAGCTGGGACCCACCATGGTGGGAGGCTGACTTGTGGGCCTACTAAGTTGACTGGGACGGGGGCCTTTTTCAACTTTAGTCAATATGAACGATTCTAGCTTCAGTGACCGTACGATGTCCATCCAATGGCCGTAGTGCTTCTTCAACCTCTGGTCTTGTTGCTCCAGCCGCCCAAAGTAGCGCCGGTCATGCCGCATGCTCCTGCCTCCCGTGGCTGGCTATGCTGCTGCGGAGGCCTCACTGCCCCATACTATTCCCACCGCTGGCCAGGCCCTGCGGCGACGGCAGCCTCACATCACACCGAACCAATGAACCCTCGTACTCCTCTCCGCGCGGGCTGCCATTGCCGCGTCTTCCCCGGCTCCTCCTCGTCCCCTTCGTAGGCCTCACCGTCGTCCACCGCCCTGGTGCTCTCGGCGCGGCGTGGTCAATGTGGTCAAGGAACGACTTCCATCAGACGTGGACTGTACATGGAGAGGCTGACAGCTGGGTCCACGGCCGCAGCAAGGAAGTGCCTCCTTATTACGAGGAAAATAATGATTCCTCCACCTGATAGCTGGGACCCACCGGACGGGCCACTGTATTTCATGAAAAAAACATTTCCTCCTGACTGCTGGGACCCACCAGCTACATCTTCGCACGCAAGGAACTTTGTCCAGGCAAAAAAACAAAATGATTCACCCCTCTGACTGCTGAGACCCACCAGCTACACCTTCGCACGCAAGGAAGTGTGTACGGGCAAAAAAAAAATGATTCGCCCCCTTTACTGCTGGGACCCACCAGCTACATCTTCGCACGCAAGGAAGTGCGTCCGGGCAAAAAAACGATTCGCCCCGCTGACTGCAGGGACCCACCAGCTACATCTTCGCACGCAAGGAAGTGCCTGACAGTCGGGACCCACCTGGTCGAAGCGTACGTAGCATTGTCATTCTGGTCGCGAACATGTACGTACATATATACTGGTGGATGTAGAGGCGCGCACGTGTCGTACTAGAGGCGCGCACGTAGCATGTACACGTACATACAACGGCCAGGGTGCAAGAAAGAAAATACGGCCACGTATGTGTACATACGGGCGGGGTCTCGAACGCCTACTCGCGCATACGTACGGCGAGGGCTCGGTGTACATGGCTGGGTCGAAACGGAGAAACAGCATCGTCGTCGTGTTCATGGGGAGGCAACCTAATGTGTCGTGTTCATGGGGAGGCAACAGAATGCGTCGTGTTCATCGGAGGCAACGGAATGCGTCGTGTTCATCGGGGGCAACGGAACGCGTGGGAGCCAACCGGCTTGGACGGAACAGGCGATGGAAATGAGGCATGGTGTACCGTACAACGGAGGAAACAGACCTCCTACATTCGGAATGGGGCTCCTGTTGATCGGGAGGGGTGTGTCGTACCGCAAAACAGAGGAAACGGACCTCCTACGGTCGAAACGGGGGGTCTTGTTGATCGGGAGGGGTGTGGCGTACCGCAAAACAGACAAAACGGACCTCCTACGGTCGAAATGGGGGTCCTGTTGATCGGGAGGGGTGTGGCATACCGCAAAACGGAGGAAACAGACTTGTGTTGGAGCGCTACGGTCGAAACAGGGGTCGTGTTCATCGGGAGGGGTGTGGCGTACCGCAAAACAGGACTCCACGGGATACTGTTCATCTCCACCGTCGACCTCCTCCAGCCTCCATGGGCTACCGTCAACCTCCTCCAGCCTCCACGGGCTCCTGTTCATCCAGCCTCCACCGTGCGCTACTCCACCGGCTACTGTTCAACCACCCCTCCACGGGCACCCCTCCACCGTCTACTGTTCATCCAGCCCTCCACACCATGGGGTCCTGTTCAACCACCCCTCCACGGGCACCCCTCCACCGTCTACTGTTCATCCAGCCCTCCACACCACGGGGTCCTGTTCATCCAGGGGCAACGCCACCGCTCACTGTTCATCCAGCCCCCCCCGCAACACTCATTGTTCATCCAATCGATCGGCTTCACTTAGCAGCAGTAGCGAAGGAATTGCTGGATCAGGTTCACTTAACAGCCATCGGTCGATCGCTCGGGTTCAGTAACGCGTAGCCTGCAGTGCAATCAGTCGGGTTCAGTTAGAGCCCAGCGCCTCGCTCGGGTTCAGTTAGAGCCAACGCCTCGCACACACACGCGTACGTGTACGAGAGAAACGCGCATCGCTCGGCCCCAAGACCTCCCACCATAACCGACAACTCCCCAAAATTTTCCTCCCCCTTGCTTCTACCACGGTTTTTTCTATCATGGACGGCTCAAAGAATGTCATGCAGCTGCGTCTTCGGCCCGCCCAGGACAAAAGCCCATTTTCTGTCATGATTTTTTGTCATAGAAGTAGGAGCCCACCACATCTATGATGATACCGGGTTTTATCACAATTATCGTCATAGAGTGTCATATGTATGACAGAATTTTTTTTCGTTCGGCCCAAAATGTCACGGATGTGTCTTTTTTTTGTAGTGACAGTTCAGTCGAATGAGCTGTTTTCGATTACAGAAGAGAAAATAAATGGTTTAACTTAACAAGATGTGTGTGATACGCGGAAAAAAGGCCTGGAGGTTAATTCGAGAACAAGTACACAGAGGTTAATTTGACATACATGACTTATTTCACAGAAACCATATCACTTTTTTTGGAAAACATTTAATTGCATTGAATGTATATAGTGCTCCGTCCTATTACTTGAATTAACCTCGAGGTCCATGTTTTGGAAACATGTCGTAAAGTAACAGGATAGACCTTCATTCAAGCCAATCAACATGTGTTCAAAAAAACAAAATTTATCAAGAAGTAACGAGATAGACCTTCTTCAAGCCAATCAACATGTGTACAAAAAACAAAAAAATGTCAAAAATTACAAGACAAGGACCTCGAGGTTAATTCAACTAATATGATGGAGCACTATATACATTCAATGCAACTAAATGTTATCAAATCAGTGACCCATCAAATCAGTTAACTTAACATCGAGGCCACTTCCCATCTGGTCACCCATCTGATGACTACTCAAGCCTCAGCACAGTTAACTTGGGAGTTCTGTTAGATGAGCTATCGGTAGGGAAGCTGGTCCTTGCTGCTGTAGGATCCCTCTTTGCATCCTTTATTGGGCACCCGGATGACCGACTATTGCCGCCCAATGGTCAATGCCATGTCCCTGGCATGGTAGTTTTGGCAGCGGGTAACTGCATCGTCGCGCCGCTCCCGGCGCAACGGCATGCACACGAACATGCATGATCGTGCGCCGACCCCAAACACTGGTAGCACAACTTATAAATTGATGGATGGAGTACTAGTTACAGTGATGCATATAATTAAGCAAAGGGATCGCACATGTCTGTATTGACTGAAACAAGAATGCAATAGCACAATAAGAATTAAGGCCACGATGATGAGATCACAATGGTGGTTACAGGAGGCAAGAAGAAAGATGCATCAATCAACTTTACGACCTCCTCCTCCTCAACTCAGTGTGCCGAGCCACCGACCAGCAGCTAAGGTGCGGTGGCTTTTGTGGCAAGGTTAAGGTGCTTCTCAGCAAAGGCATCCAAGGCTTCCAGCCGGTTGAAGAAGGCCAACACCGTAGTGTCCTCACTGGCCTTGTAGATACCTATGTACATGATTTGCTCGTACACGTGGATGTGTAGGTCGACGAATTTCTGCAGGGCGAGGCACCTCGCGGCGAGCGCGACCTCCAGGTGGACATTCTTCATGGCATCGGCGGGCAGTCGTAGGGCCACCAGTGCTTAAAAGAGGTTTCGACCATGGAGGCCGATTAGGGTGGCAGGCATGAGGAGCCCGGGTGCACGGGCTGGAGGAGTACGGCGATGTCGTTTGCGAGCTTCTTGACGATGGTGAACTTGTTGGTGGTGAAAACGATCACCTGGTACAACTGAGAGTCGTAGCTGGCTGCGAAGGCGGCCATCCACCAGCTAGTCACCAACACCGTCTGGAGCCGATCCTCGGTGCCATGCCGCAGGCCGGCGTCATGGACCATCTGGCACAGCCGCTGGCCGCTCGCGCACATCGCTGCCATGGGTCTGGAGTGAGTACTTTTGCGCTTATTAGTGTAGGTGCTTAAGCAAATGCTTACGTGCATACGATGTGGTAGATGCATTGGAATGGAGGGGCGCCTTTATATGAGTGCAAACTACGTTGCATTCACATCGTGCTGCCTCTTTTCCCGGTCCTCCTCCCATTACTTCCCTCATGCATTCACACGATGCTAATTGATGGAGGATGCATCATTGGCCGTTCAACATTTTAGGAACCGCTACCCTCTCCCTCGTTTGCATTAAATCCGTATCGGGAACTGCGCCGCCCGCTGTCAAATCGAATAATCACTACAAAAAACATCCGTGAAATTTTGGGACGAATGAATTTTTTTTCTGTCATACTTATGACACTTCTATGACGATAATTGTGACAAAACCCGGTATCATCATAGATGTGGTGGGCTCCTACTTCTATGACAAAAAATCATGACAAAAAATGGGCTTTTCGTCCTGGGCGGGCCGGAGAGGCAGCTGCATGACATTCTTTGGGCCGTCCATGATGGAAAAAACCATGGTAGAAGCGAGGGCGAGGAAAATTTCGGGGAGTTCCCGGTTACGGTGGGTGGTCGGGGGCTGAGCGATGCACTTTTCTCTCGTACCCGTACGCGCATGTGTGCAAGGCGTTGGCTCTAACTGAACCCGAGCGAGGCGTTGGGCTCTAATTGAACCCAAGCGATTGCACTGCAGGCTACGCGTTGCTGAACCCGAGCGATCAATCGATGGTTGTTAACTGAACCCGATCGAGCGATTCCTTCGCTACTGCTGCTAACTGAAGCCGATCGATGCTGCCTCTGGATGAACAGTGAGCGTTGCAGGGGGGTTTGGATGAACAGTGAGCGGTGGGGGTGGATGAACAGGACCCCGTGGCTTTGCCTCTAGATGAACAGGACCCCGATCGATCGAGCCGGTTGGGGTTGCATGAACAGGACCCCGTGGAGGGCTGGATGAACAGGATGACCCCGTGGAGGGCTGGATGAACAGTAGATGGAGGAGGGGTGGATGAACAGTAGCCCGTGAAGGGGTGGTTGAACAGAAGCCCGTGGAGGGGTGGTTGAACAGTAGCCGGTGGAGTAGCGCGCCGGTCGAGGCTGGATGAACAGGGGCCCGTGGAGGCTGGAGGAGGTCAACGGTGGATGAATAGTAGCCCGTGGAGGCTGGAGGAGGTTGACGGTGGAGATGAACAATATCCCGTGGAGTCCTGCTTTGCGGTACGCCACACCCCTCTCGATGAACAAGACCCCCTTTCGACCGTAGCGCTCCAACACAAGTCCGTTTCATCCGTTTTGCGGTACGCCACACCCCTCCCGATCAACAGGACCCCCGTTTCGACTGTAGGAGGTCCGTTTCCTCCATTTTGCGGTACGCCGGACCCCTCCCAGTGAACTGGATCCTGTTTCGAACGTGGCCGGTCGAACACAATGCCGTTTTCTCCATTCTGTGGTACGCCATGCCTCATTTCCATCGCCTGTTTTGTCCAAGCCCTCTCGATGAACACGATGACGCATTCCGTTCTGACCCAGCCGGTTGGCTCCCCATGAACATGACGATGACGTTGTTTCTCTGTTCCGACCCAGCCATGTACACGAGCCCTGGCCGTACGTATGTGCGAGTAGGCATTCGAGACCCTGCCCGTATGTATGTACGTGGTCGTATTTTCTTTCTTGCACATTGGCCGCTGTACGTACATGTACATGCTACGTGCGCGCCTCTACTATGACACGTGCGCGCCTCTACATCCACCAGTATGTACGTACACGTTCGCGACCAGAATGTCAACGCTACGTACTCTTCGACAAGGTGGGTCCCGACTGTCAGGCACTTCCTTGCGGCGAAGATGTAGCTGGTTGGTCCCAGCAGTCAAGGGGCAAATCGTTTTTTGCCCGAACGCACTTCCTTGCGTGCGAAGATGTAGCCAGTGGGTCCCAACAGTCAGGGGGGAAATGTTTTTTTGCGAAATATAGTGTCCCGTCTGGTGGGTCCCTACTGTCAGGTGGAGGTATCATTATTTTCCGCGTAATAAGGAGGCACTTCCTTGCCGCGGCCGTGGACCCAGCTGTCAGCCTCTCCACGTACAGCCCATGTCCAATGGAAGTTGTTCCTTGACCACGTTGACCACACCGCGCCGAGAGCACCATGGCGGTGGACGACGGCGAGGCCTAGGAAGGGGACGCACGGAGCTGGGGAAGACGCGGCAGTGAATGCCCACGCGGAGAGGAGTACGAGGGTTCACTGGTTCGGATGCGGTGTGAGGCTGTCGTCGCCGCAGAATAACAGGGAGTGTGGGTGAGTGGAGGGATGGCCTGGCCAGCGGTGGGAGTAGTATGGGGGCGGTGAGGCCTCCATGGCAACACAGCCGGCCATGGGAGGCAGGAGCAGGTGGCACGACCGGCGCTGCTTTGGGCGGCTGGAGCAAGAAGACCAGAGGTTGAAGAAGCACTATGGCCGTTGGATGGACATCATACGGTCAGTGGAGTATTGACTAAGTTGACAAAGCCCTCCGTCCCCGTCAACTTAGTAGGCCCACAAGTCAGCCACCCACTATGGTGGGTCCCAGCTAGCAGGGGGTATTCATTTTTTTGTGCGTAATAAGGAGACACTTCCTTGCATGCGAAGATATAGTTGGTGGGTCCGACCTATCAGTGGGGGGAACATTTTTTCGGGAAATACAGAGGACCTTCCGTTGGGTCCCAGATGTCAGCTGGAGGAATCATTATTTTGCGCGTAATAAGGAGGCATTTCCTTGTGTGCGGTCGTGGACCCAGCTGTCAGCCTCTCCACGTACTGTCCACGTTCGATGGAAGTCGTTCCATGACCACGTTGACCACGCCGCGTAGAGAGCACTAGGGCGGTGGACGACAGCGAGACCTAGGAAGGGGACGACACGGAGGCGGGGAAGACGCGGCAGTGGATGCCCATGCAGAGAGGAGTATGAGGGTTCACTGGTTCGGCTGCGGTGTGAGGTTGCCGTCGCCGCAGGGCCAGGCTAGTGGTGGGAGTAGTAGGGGGCGGTGAGGCCTCAACGGCAGCACAGCCGGCCACTGGAGGCAGGAGCAGGCAATCTCACCCACGCTGGTTTGGACGGCTGGTGCAAGAAGAGCGGCACTTGAAGAAGCAGCAGGACCGTTCGATTCAAATCTAACAGTTACTGATGCTACAACCATTTGTTGACTAAGTTGACAAGCCCTGTGTACGTGTCAACTTAGTAGGCCCACAGGTCAGCCTCCCAACTGGTGCGCCCCAGATGTCAGTGGGAGGAATCATTTTTTTCACGTAATAAGGAGGCAGTTGATTGCGTGCGGCCAGGCCTGCGGAGGGAGTAGGGTGGGCCGGGGAAGCCTGCGCGGCATCACAGCGGGCCACAAGAGGAGGGAGCAAGCAGTCCCGGCGACGCTAGTTTAGGCGGCTGGAGAAAGAAGATCAGAGATTGAAGAAGCACCTCGGCCGTTGGATGGACATCCAAGAGTCACTGCTGCTAGAATCGTGTGTTGACTGACAAAGCCTTGCGTAAACAAGTCAGCCTCGAAATTTGTGGCGTGTATAGCCCATTTGTTATTATTTTTATAATTTTTACTCATTTTCTAATTCATATGGAAATTATTGCAGCCCGTTTTCCATTTTTAGAATTGCTGTCCATTTTCTGGTCAGTACCAGGGTTAAAAAAATTAACTAAATATGTGCGCAATTTTGAAAATTCGCAAATTTTGTCTGGGGAAAAAATATGCTTAATCCAAAAATTAGTAGCCATACTAAAACAAATTTAAAAATAAATTAGTACTATGTCATGTTAAATCCAATGAAATACTATAAAATATCAGTGAAGAAAAAAAAACTACTGGGCTGGTCTGTGGTAAACATAAAAGAAAAGGTTGTCTAGACAGGCCAAAGTGTCCCGCGCAGCCCAGTTGACACCCTGCTTGCGTCTCAAAAACAAATTAGATAAATACCACTCCAATTATGGCGATTCATAAAAATGCCACTGCAATTTCCAAACTTTGAAAAATGCCACTGCAATTTTTGCAAACTTTGAAAAACGCCACTGCAGTTTGCAAACTTTGAAAAACGCCACTCCACACTTCGAAAAATGCCACTAGAAATGGAATTTTTCAAAGTTTGGAAATTGTAGTGGCATTTCTCGGATACATCAGATTTGGAGTGGCATTTATCAAATTAACCCAAAACAAAAATAACTGGGCGAGCTGCTGGGTCCCTGGTGTCAACCGCTCGTTGTGCAATTCTCTCATTTATTGACTACGTTGACAATGGCATGGGATCCAGATGTCAGGAATCCACTAGGAGGAGCCATTTTTTATTGGCTTGAAATAAGGAGGCACTTGCTTGCGTACTGCCATGACCTTGGCGGGTCCCTGCGGTCATCCTCTCCACGTACAATCATCTCCTGATTGTGTACGCGTCAACTTGCTAGGCCCACAAGTCAGCCTCTAAACCCGTGGAGGACAAATACAACACATTTAGAAAATAACAACCCATTCCATACGTTCAAACGGAAAGTTCAACACTAAGAGCAAAGTAACAGGTCTGATCCACATATAGAGTACTGAACTTCCACGTTGACAACCATCATAGCCAAGTTAACTATCTACTCCCACTAATACTCTAGTAGCATACAAGTACTAACTTACTAGACGATGTCGGCCTCCATCTGTTGTACACGCTAAATGCTGGCATCGGCGTCCTGCGCCTCGCCTCGGACTTGCAAGAGGTGCGATAGGGCGCGTTGCTCGCGCGCGTTGGCCCTTTCAATGCCGGCGTGGTCCACCGAAGCTTCGGCTTCCAAGAGGGAAACCCACTTGACGAGCTGGTAGTAAAAATTGGCGTCGCGAACGCCTGCGTGCCCAACAGCCTCCAGGGCTATTTGTCGGGAGCCGGCCTCCACGTAGTCGGCCCAGTTGCGGGCGCTCTCCTCGCGACTCAGAGCGTTGATGCGCTGCTGCTCCATGTCTCGCTGGCGGCGCAAATCGGCGATACGCTGCTCCTCGGCCAGGCAGTCGCGCTCCAATAACTCCTGCTCCTTTGCCATGTGGTCGCGCTCCAACAACTCCTCGATCTCCACATTGCCATCTAAAGACAGATAGAAAGCCTCCTCCCTCCGTCTGCCTTCCGGTGAAAAACTGAACACTAGTTCCGGCGGTGAACGCCTCCGGCGTCGCCTACCGCGAACGGGCAGGGGCATGGCGGACATAGCGAGCGACGTCGGGCCAGTGGGGGCTTATGAGGATATGGCGAGTTGGGTCACGGTGGCACCGGAGAAGGCCGGGAAATAGTACTTATAGGCGGAAGGTAGCGCGACGGTCATCGGAATTCAATGCATAATGGCTTAGCGCGCCAGCTTGCTGTGGAAAACTAGAGAAACTGAAATTATGACTGCACCGTCCTGTCCCTCTGGGTCGCACGCCGGCATGGCAGTCAAACGAGTGCACTCGAATCATCTCCCTCCTTGTCAATAATGATTCCACGGAATTAAAAAGCCCGAAACAATTAAAGCGTATCTTTTTTCGCATCAGTTAGCTGCCTTAATTGCAGCCGGCTGCATGCAGGCACTCAGAATCGCATGCAGGCAGTACGCGAAGCAGCATGCAACGAGTCGCAGCCGAGGACACGCATGGCGCCACTTAAATCGCTGGAATTAATTAGGCTTAAACTTCTGCATGCCGTTAATTATTTCCATGCCTTGGTCTTGCTGCTTTGCTCACAGGACTAATAAACCCGGATGGAGGGAGTACATTGGTTGGTGAGTGGTTTGAATTAAGCCATGCAAACCTGAAAGGAGGTACTAGTACGTGCGTGATCCGCTATTTATTCGTGTAGGATCGAGTAGGTCGTTTCTTGAATTGAGCCCTGCAAACCAGAAAGGAGGTAGTACGTGCGTGATCCGCTATTTATCCGTGTAGGATTGATAGTGTAGCTTGTCAGTTTCTTCAGAGGTAGGCATTTTTATCCGTGTAGGATCGATAGTGTAGCTTGTCAGTTTCTTCAGAGGTAGGCATTTTTATTCAAAAAACTGCCACCTTGCATCTTGCGTCGCAAATAAAACTGCCAGGAGCGCATTTGTAGGCTAGCTAGTGATTGATCAGTAACTTGTAAACACTAAGCGAACAGAAATAAGTAACTGTTAATGCATCTCAATGATTCATAGATCATATACAAATATATAGCTCCAAAAGCAAAGATCAGCCACTTCGGATCTTATGTCGCAACTAAAACTAACTAGTACGATTCCCATACATAAGATCAACATGTTAATGCATCTCAATGATTCACAGATCATATACAAATATGTAGCTCCAAAAGCAAAGATCTAGAAAAAACATCTGTTCTTCCTACTAATGGATGCTTCTCCTGGCCAACATTCAGTACATACTGAAAGAAAAATTTGTTTGTGAACTCTACAATTCCTCTTGCAAATGTAAGTGGTTTCACCAACAGCTGGAACCATGAGAATGAACCACACATGATGGAGGAACATCCACTGCAATATGATTTGGTCTTCTCTCGATCACACCGTGAGACTATTTTTGGAATACAAACTTTAACTTAGGCAAAATGATGCCTATTGTATAATCAGACCAAAGCAATGAAGAACCTAGTGTTGGCCAATAAATAGTACAGTACTACTTATCTGCAGTCCATGAAGTGACTATCCAATCTTTCTGTGTCTATTTTCAAATGGCACTGCATGCAGTGACTATACTATTCTCTTGTGCAGTTCAACCAAAATTGCGGACACTTTGTTTGTTTGCCAAATAGCAACGGGCAGACATCTCTGTCTGCACAAATATCAAGCTATGAGCTGCTCCTTCTGCTGCTATATGATGAATTGCTATGAGCTGCTGCTGCTGTATGATGAGTTGCTATGAGCTGCTGCTGCTGCTATATGATGAATTGCTATGAGCTGCTGCTTCCGCTATATGATGAGTTGCTACAAGCTGCTCCTACTGCTGCTATATGATGAATTGCTATAAGCCGCTCCTGCTGCTGCTATATGATGAATTGCTATGAGCTGCTCCTACTGCTGCTGGTATATGAGGAATTGCAGACTGCTGCTGCTGTATGATGAGTTGCTATGAGCTACTGCTGCTATATGATACTTTTAGGTGGTGCTGCTATATGATAATAACCAGCCACTTGGACCATCGAATTTGAATAAATAATTGTTCTTCATTTAAATGTGGGTCATGCGTTCTTCGTTTAAATTAGGCAATGGGATCTCTATGGAAAACATTGACCAAAGTAGATTCTGCCAAGTAGATGGTATCTTTGTATTTGCATTTTGAGCAAATAGTGATGTTCTGTTTTCCTATCATATTAATTACTGCACTGGGTTCAATTTGTGATGTTTGCAAGTCAAATTAATTTCCATATGGGCAGCAAAATGAAAAATATATAATGTAATCTAGACTTTCCACTGATCATACCAAAGATCAGCTGAAAACGCAATGAAAAGAACTGGTTGGCTTATTACATGGAGCTTATATTCATAGGTGCTTATTTTCTTAGGATAACTCGTAATAACTGTCCCTAAGAAACTTGGCTAATAGAACTGGCATACAAATAACATGTCATGATGATTGCAATGGAGGAGTGACGTACCATAGCACTCTGTATAGGCTCACCGCTGCCTCTCCTTTTTTTGCGATGTTCCATGAAATTGCCACATACATCTTGTACTTGTATCGAGTGTTCGTGCATGTCGAAGAAGTGGTCAATCCATCAATCGAAGTCCTGCCGCCATCGCTGGTGCCAGGGTCCGTCGACGACGTCCATTACAGGAGTCAACGTCAGACTTTCCCAGTGTTGCTCAGAACGATGGATGGCATAGGGCCTACTCCATCGCGTGGTGGAGGCCACTGCTTCTTTGGGAGAAGAGGCAGGGCTGGCTGCCTGGATGTGCTCTAATTTGAGGTAACAACTAAATCTTGTCAGATAGTACTAGTTAAATCCGAGCTATGGGTCTGAAGCACTAATATGCCAGTACATTTGATTGTGACCTGTTCTAATTTTGTACCTGAACTTTTTTAGAAAGGGTTGTACGTCAACTTAATGTGCTAGCAGAACTTATTGTGTTGTCTATCTGTTTTATTTGCACAACATTCAAGATATTTCTCCGTCATTTATAAAGACGAGGAACCGTTATGTACGACTTCGTTGGTTTCAACATAGCCCTTCCCGTAGCGATCCACTGCTTCCATCCTGATTGTGCCGCCTGCGTGAAATTTTTGTATGCAAGTTCAGTGTGCTATGATGTTCTATATGATTGTGTCAACTATATAAGTTTTTACTGAGCATCAGCAATGCATATGGCTGAAAGATGTATTTACGAGCATCGACCGATGGGTCTCTCTCTCTCTCTCTCTCTCACACACACACACACACACACACACAGACGCACACACGCGCACACGCACAAGTGGGACCTGTTGAATTATTTAATTGCTCATGACAGCTTTTAATTAGGTTCCACTGTAATCTACTCCTTCCTTCCATATATATAGGTCCTAATACATTTTTTGAGGTTGCCTTTGACTATTGATAAGATTAATAATATATGAGATGTATAATGTGAAAATTATATTATTAGAAGCTCCTTCCATGTACGAATTTGATGATGTGCTTTGTGTAACTTGCATGTCATATATTATTGCTCTAACATGTGGTCAAAGTTAGTCTCGAAAAACACATTAGGCCCTATATACATGGAAGGAGGGAGTAACTTTTTTCTTAAGTTATTAATTGAGCTCAGTGACTTCAAAAAGTTGTACAGAAGCCTTGCTTGGGCCTTTCCGGCGTCGCTGAATGTGGGCTGAGTAACCATGTTAGGTTGTACTGTACTACACAGGCCTTTTTTTTCAACATCAGCAATGCAACTGGGCCGACAGTTGTACACAATATCCGAGTCAACTTGTTATCCGCCCCGCTGGGCTGCAAAGTTTCCTAGGAGGTATGCATTAGGCTTAACAAGAAAATGGACTTTAAGAAATAATAAATGGGATGTAATTATAATAACTGGGCAATTACTATGCACCAAACACGTAATTAGTTTGAAAAATATATTATTTTTGGAATTTGGAAATTTTAATTTCATTACTTGTTGCATGCGCAATATTTCGTTGGATTTTAATGTGATACAACTTTATTTTGAAATTATATTTAACATGACTAGAAATTTCGTATAAAAGTATTTCGGATCTCATCAAAATGTGGGAACTGTTTTTGAATTTTGTTTTGAGCGGTTATTTGAAATTATTAATCGTTGTCCTAGCTAGAAGTTGGGCTGTACTTTTAACAAACTGTAAATGGGCTGTAGTAAATTCCATTAGAATTAAAAAATGGGCTGTACATTCTTACAAATCGCAAATGGGCCATATGTTCTCTGCCAAATCCGAGCTGTGGGCCTACTAAGTTGACGCGTACCAAGGGCTTTGTCAACTTAGTCAATATAAACGATTCTAGATGTAGTGATCGTACGATGTCCATCCAACGGCCGTAGTGCTTCTTCAACCTCTGGTCTTCTTGCTCCAACCGCCCAAAGCAGTGCCGGTCGTGTTGCATGCTCCTGCCTCCCGTGGCCGGCTGTGATGCCGCGGAGGCCTCACCGCCCCATACTACTCCCACCGCTGGCCAGGCCATCCCTCTACTCACCCACACCCCCTGTTATTCTGCGGCGACGGCAACCTCACACTGCAGCCGAACCAGTGAACCCTCGTACTCCTCTCTGCGCGGGCTTCCACTGCTACGTCTTCCCCGGCTCCGCGTCGTCCCCTTCCTAGGCCTCGCTGTCATCCAGACCACCGCCCTGGTGCTCTTGGTGCAGCGTGGTCAATGTGGTCAATGACCGACTTCCATCGGAAGAGTACTATACGTGGAGAGGCTGACAGGTGGGTCCAGGCAGCCGCAAGGAATTGCCTCCTTATTACGCGCGAAATAATTATTCCTCCACCTGACAGCAGGGACCCACCGGACGGGCCACCTTATTTCGCGAAAAAACGTCTCCACCCTGACTGCTGGGACCCACCGGACGGGCCAGCGTATTTCGTGAAAAAAACGTTCCCCTTGTTGTCAGCTCGGACCCACCGGAAGTGCCTCCTTATTACGCACAAAAAAATGAATACTCCCCCTGCTAGCTGGGACCCACCATGGTGGGAGGCTGACTTGTGGGCCTACTAAGTTGACTGGGACGGGGGCCTTTTTCAACTTTAGTCAATATGAACGATTCTAGCTTCAGTGACCGTACGATGTCCATCCAACGGCCGTAGTGCTTCTTCAACCTCTGGTGTTGTTGCTCCAGCCGCCCAAAGTAGCGCCGGTCATGCCGCATGCTCCTGCCTCCCGTGGCCGACTGTGCTGCTGCGGAGGCCTCACTGCCCCATACTATTCCCACCGCTGGCCAGGCCCTGCGGCAACGGCAGCCTCACATCGCAGCCGAACCAGTGAACCCTCGTACTCCTCTCCGCGCGGGCTTCCACTGCCGCGTCTTCCCCGGCTCCTCATCGTTCCCTTCCTAGGCCTCACCGTTGTCCACCGCCCTGGTGCTCTCGGCGCGGTGTGGTCAACATGGTCAAGAAACGACTTCCATCGGACGTGGACTGTACATGGAGAGGTTGACAGCTGGGTCCACGGCTGCAGCAAGGAAGTGCCTCCTTATTACGAGGAAAATAATGATTCCTCCACCTGACAGCTGGGACCCACCGGACGGGCCACTGTATTTCGTGAAAAAAATATTTCCCCCTGACTGCTGGGACCCACCAGCTACATCTTCGCACGCAAGGAACTGCGTCCGGGCAAAAAAACAAAACGATTCACCCCTCTGACTGCTGGGACCCACCAGCTACACCTTCGCACGCAAGGAAGTGCGTACGGGCAAAAAAAAAACGATTCGCCCCCCTTACTGCTGGGACCCACCAGCTACATCTTCGCACGCAAGGAAGTGCGTCCGGGCAAAAAAACGATTCGCCCCGCTGACTGCTGTGACCCACCAGCTACATCTTCGCACGCAAGGAAGTGCCTGATAGTCGGGACCCACCTGGTCGAAGCGTACGTAGCATTTTTATTCTGGTCATGAACGTGTATGTACATATATACTGGTGGATGTAGAGATGCGCACGTGTCGTAGTAGAGGCGCGCACGTAGCATGTACACATACGTACAACGGCCAGGGTGCAAGAAAGAAAATACGGCCATGTATGTGTACATACGGGCGGGGTCTCGAACGCCTACTCGCGCATACGTACGGCGAGGGCTCGGTGTACATGGCTGGGTCGAAACGGAGAAACAACATCGTTGTCGTGTTCATGGGGAGGCAAGGGAATGTGTCGTGTTCATGGGGAGGCAACAGAATGCGTCGTGTTCATCGGGAGGCAACGAAATGCGTCGTGTTCATCGGGGGCAACGGAACGCGTGGGAGCCAACCGGCTTGGACGGAGCAGGCGACGGAAACGAGGCATGGCATACCGCACAACGGAGGAAACGGACCTCCTACATTCGGAACGGGGGTCCTGTTGATCGGGAGGGGTGTGGCGTACCGCAAAACGGAGGAAACGGACCTCCTACGGTCGAAACGGGGGGTCCTGTTAATCGGGAGGGGTGTGGCGTACCGCAAAACAAACAAAACGGACCTCCTACGGTCGAAACGGGGGTCCTGTTGATCGGGAGGGGTGTGGCGTACCACAAAACGGAGGAAACGGACTTGTGTTGGAGCGCTACGGTCGAAATAGGGGCCCTGTTCATCGGGAGGGTGTGGCGTACCGCAAAACAGGACTCCACGGGATACTGTTCATCTCCACCGTCGATCTCCTCCAGCCTCCACGGGCTACCGTCGACCTCCTCCAGCCTCCATGGGCTCCTGTTCATCCAGCCTCCACCGTGCGCTACTCCACCGGCTACTGTTCAACCACCCCTCCATGGGCACCCCTCCACCGTCTACTGTTCATCCAGCCCTCCACATGATGGGGTCCTATTCAACCACCTCTCCACGGGCACCCCTCCACCGTCTACTATTCATCCAGCCCTCCACACCACGGGGTCCTGTTCATCCAGGGGCAATGCCACCGTCACTGTTCATCCAGCCCCCCCACAACACTCATTGTTCATCCAATCGATCGGCTTCAGTTAGCAGCAGTAGCGAAGGAATCGCTCGATCAGGTTCAGTTAACAGCCATCGGTCGATCGCTCGGGTTCAGTAACGTCTAGCCTGCAGTGCAATCGGTCGGGTTCAGTTAGAGCCCAACGCCTCGCTCGGGTTCAGTTAGAGCCAATGCCTCGCACACACGCGCGTACGTGTACGAGAGAAACGTGCATCGCTCGGCCCCCGACCTCCCACCATAACCGGCAACTCCCTGAAATTTTCCTCCCCCTCGCTTCTACCACGGTTTTTTCTGTCATGGACGGCCCAAAGAATGTCATGCAGCTGCGTCTCTGGCCCGCCCAGGACGAAAGCCCATTTTCTGTCATGATTTTTTGTCATAGAAGTAGGAGCCCACCACATCTATGATGATACCGGGTTTTGTCACAATTATCGTCATAGAGTGTCATATGTATGACAGATTTTTTTTTCGTTCGGCCCAAAATGTCACGGATGTGTCTTTTTTTTTGTAGTGACAGTTCAGTCGAATGAGCTGTTTTCGATTACAGAAGAGAAAATAAATGGTTTAACTTAACAAGATGTGTGTGATACGCGGCAAAAAGGCCTGGAGGTTAATTCGAGAACAAGTACACAGAGGTTAATTTGACATACATGACTTATTTCACAGAAACCATATCACTTTTTTTGGAAAACATTTAATTGCGTTGAATGTATATAGTGCTCCGTCCTATTACTTGAATTAACCTCAAGGTCCATGTTTTGGAAACATGTCGTAAAGTAATGGGATAGACCTTCATTCAAGCCAATCAACATGTGTTCAAATTTTTTTTATCAAAAAGTAACGAGATAGACCTTCTTCAAGCCAATCAACATGTGTACAAAAAACAAAAAATGTCAAAAATTACAAGACAAGGACCTCGAGGTTAATTCAACTAATATGATGGAGCACTATATACATTCAACGCAACTAAATGTTTACAATGACCCATCAAATCAGTTAACTTAACATCGAGGCCACTTCCCATCCGGTCACCCATCTGATGACTACTCAAGCCTCAGCACAGTTAACTTGGGAGTTCTGTTAGATGAGCTACCGGTAGGGAAGCTGGTCCTTGCTGCTGTAGGATCCCTCTTTGCATCCTTTATTGGGCACCCGGATGATCGACTGTTGCCGCCCAATGGTCAATGCCATGTCCCTTGCACGGTAGTTTTGGCAGCGGGTAACTGCATCGTCGCGCTGCGCCCGGCGCAACGGCATGCACACGAACGTGTGTGATCATGCGCCGACCCCAAACACTGGTAGCACAACTTATAAATTGACGGATGGAGTACTAGTTACAGTGATGCATATAATTAAGCAAAGGGATCGCACATGTATGTATTGACTGAAACAAGAATGCAATAGCACAATAAGAATTAAGGCCATGATGATGAGATCACAATGGTGGTTACAGGAGGCAAGAAGAAAGATGCATCAATCAACTTTACGACCTCCTCCTCCTCAACTCAGTGCGCCGAGCCACCGACCAGCAGCTAAGGAGCGGTGGCTTTTGTGGGGAGGTTAAGGTGCTTCTCAGCAAAGGCATCCAAGGCTTCCAGCCCGTTGAAGAAGGCCAACACCGTAGTGTCCTCACTAGCCTTGTAGATACCTATGTACACGATTTTCTCATACACGTGGATGTGTAGGTCGACGAATTCCTGCAGGGCGAGGCACCTCGCGGCAAGCGCGACCTCCAGGTGGACATTCTTCGTGGCATCGGCGGGCAGTCGTAGGGCCACCAGTGCTTAAAAGAGGTTTCGACCATGGAGGCCGATTAGGGTGGCAGGCAATGAGGATCCCGGGTGCGCGGGCTGGAGGAGTACGGTGATGTCGTTCGCAAGCTTCTTGACGATGGTGAACTTGTTGGTGGTGAAAATGATCACCTGGTACAACTGAGAGTCGTAGCTGGCTGCGAAGGCGGCCATCCACCAGCCAGTCACCAACACCGTCTGGAGCCGATCCTCGGTGCCATGCCGCAGGCCGGCGTCATGGACCATCTGGCACAGCCACTGGCCGCTCGCGCGCATCGCTGCCATGGGTCCGGAGTGAGCACTTTTGCGCTTATTAGTGTAGGTGCTTAAGCAAATGCTTACGTGCATACGATGTGGTAGATGCATTGGAATGGAGGGGTGCCTTTATATGAGTGCAAACTACGTTGCATTCACATCGTGCTGCCTCTTTTCCCGGTCCTCCTCCCATTACTTCCCTCATGCATTCACACGATGCTAATTGAAGGAGGATGCATCATTGGCCGTTCAACATTTTAGGAACCGCTACCCTCTCCCTCGTTTGCATTAAAGCCGTATCGGGAACTGCGCTGCCCGCTGTCAAATCGAATAATCACTACAAAAAAACATCCGTGAAATTTTGGGCCGAACGAATTTTTTTTCTATCATACTTATGACACTTCTATGACGATAATTGTGACAAAACCCGGTATCATCATAGATGTGGTGGGCTCCTACTTCTATGACAAAAAATCATGACAAAAAATGGGCTTTTTGTCCTGGGCGGGCCGGAGAGGCAGCTGCATGACATTCTTTGGGCCGTCCATGACGGAAAAAACCATGGTAGAAGCGAGGGCGAGGAAAATTTCGGGGAGTTCCCGATTATGGTGGGTGGTCGGGGGCTGAGCGATGCACTTTTCTCTCGTACCCGTACGCACGTGTGTGCGAGGCGTTAGCTCTAACTGAACCCGAGCGAGGCGTTGGGCTCTAACTGAACCCAAGCAATTGCACTGCAGGCTACGCGTTGCTGAACCCGAGCGATCAATCGATGGTTGTTAACTGAACCCGATCGAGCGATTCCTTCGCTACTGCTGCTAACTGAAGCCGATCGATGCTGCCTCTGGATGAACAGTGAGTGTTGCAGGGGGGTTTGGATGAACAGTGAGCGGTGGGGGTGGATGAACAGGACCCCGTGGCGTTGCCTCTGGATGAACAGGACCCCGATCGATCGAGCCGGTTGGGGTTGCATGAACAGGACCCCGTGGAGGGCTAGATGAATAGGACGACCCCGTGGAGGGCTGGATGAACAGTAGACGGAGGAGGGGTGGATGAACAGTAGCCCCGTGGAGGGGTGGTTGAATAGAAGCCCGTGGAGGGGTGGTTGAACAGTAGCTGGTGGAGTAGCGCGCGGTCGAGGCTGGATGAACATGGCCCGTGGAGGCTGGAGGAGGTCAACGGTGGATGAACAGTAGCCCGTGGAGGCTGGAGGAGGTTGACGGTGGAGATGAACAATATCCTGTGGAGTCCTGTTTTGCGGTACGCCACACCCTCTCGATGAACAAGACCCCCTTTCGACCGTAGCGCTCCAACACAAGTCCGTTTCATCCGTTTTGCGGTACGCCACACCCCTCCCAATCAACAGGACCCCCGTTTTGACCGTAGGAGGTCCGTTTCCTCGGTTTTGCGATACGCCAGACCCCTCCCAATGAACAGGATCCTGTTTCGAACGTGGCCGGTTAAACACAATGCCGTTTTCTCCATTCTGTGGTACGCCATGCCTCGTTTCCATCGCCTATTTTGTCCAAGCCCTCTCGATGAAGACGATGACGCATTCCGTTCTGACCCAGCCGGTTGGCTCCCCATGAACATGACGATGACGCTGTTTCTCCGTTCCGACCCAGCCATGTACACGAGCCCTGGCCGTACGTATCTTCGAGTAGGCATTCGAGACCCCGCCCATATGTATGTGCGTGGCCGTATTTTCTTTCTTGCACACTGGCCGCTGTACGTACGTGTACATGCTACGTGCGCGCCTCTACTACGACACGTGCGCGCCACTACATCCACCAGTATGTACGTACACGTTCGCGACCAGAATGTCAACGCTACGTACTCTTCGACAAGGTGGGTCCCGACTGTCAGGTACTTCCTTGCGGCGAAGATGTAGCTGGTGGGTCCCAGCAGTCAGGGGGGCAAATCGTTTTTTGCCCGAACGCACTTCCTTGCGTGCGAAGATGTAGCCAGTGGGTCCCAGCAGTCATGGGGGAAATGTTTTTTTCGCGAAATACAGTGTCCCGTCTGGTGGGTCCCTGCTGTCAGGTGGAGGTATCATTATTTTCCGCGTAATAAGGAGGCACTTCCTTGCTGCGGCCATGGACCCAGCTGTCAGCCTCTCCACGTACAGCCCACGTCCAATGGAAGTCGTTCCTTGACCACGTTGACCACACCGCGCCGAGAGCACCATGGCGGTGGACGACGGCGAGGCCTAGGAAGGGGACGCGCGGAGCTGGGGAAGACACGGCAGTGGATGCCCACGCGGAGAGGAGTACGAGGGTTCACTGGTTCGGCTGCGGTGTGAGGCTGTCGTGGCCGCAGAATAACAGGGAGTGTGGGTGAGTGGAGGGATGGCCTGGCCAGCGGTGGGAGTAGTATGGGGGCGGTGAGGCCTCCACGGCAACACAGCCGGCCACGGGAGGCAGAGGCAGGCGGCACGACCGGCGCTGCTTTGGGCGGCTGGAGTAAGAAGACCAGAGGTTGAAGAAGCACTATGGCCGTTGTATGGACATCATACGGTCATTGGAGTATTGACTAAGTTGACAAAGCCCTCTGTCCTCGTCAACTTAGTAGGCCCACAAGTCAGCCACCCACTATGGTGGGTCCCAGCTAGCAGGGGGTATTCATTTTTTTGTTGCGTAATAAGGAGACACTTCCTTGCATGCGAAGATATAGTTGGTGGGTCCGACCTATCAGTGGGGGGAACATTTTTTTGGGAAATACAGAGGACCTTCCGTTGGGTCCCAGATGTCAGCTGGAGGAATCATTATTTTGCGCGTAATAAGGAGGCATTTCCTTGTGTGCGGTCGTGGACCCAGCTGTCAGCCTCTCCACGTACTGTCCACGTCCGATGGAAGTCGTTCCATGACCACGTTGACCACGCCGCATCGAGAGCACCAGGGCGGTGAACGACAGCGAGGCCTAGGAAGGGGATGACACGGAGGCGGGGAAGACGCGGCAGTGGATGCCCATGCGGAGAGGAGTACGAGGGTTCACTGGTTCGGCTGCGGTGTGAGGCTGCCGTCGCCGCAGGGCCAGGCTAGTGGTGGGAGTAGTAGGGGGCGGTGAGGCCTCAACGGCAGCACAGCCGGCCACTGGAGGCAGGAGCAGGCACTCTCGCCCGCGCTGGTTTGGGCGGCTGGTGCAAGAAGAGCGGCACTTGAAGAAGCAGCAGGACCGTTCGATTCAAATCTAACGGTTACTGATGCTACAACCATTTGTTGACTAAGTTGACAAGCCCTGCGTACGTGTCAACTTAGTAGGCCCACAGGTCAGCCTCCCAACTGGTGCGCCCCAGATGTCAGTGGGAGGAATCATTTTTTTCGCGTAATAAGGAGGCAGTTGATTGCATGCGGTCAGGCCTGTGGAGGGAGTAGGGTGGGCCGGGGAAGCCTGCGCGGCATCACAGTGGGCCACAAGAGGAGGGAGCAAGCAGTCCCGCCGACGCTAGTTTAGGCGGCTGGAGCAGGAAGATCAGAGATTGAAGAAGCACGTCGGCCGTTGGATGGACATCCAACATTCACTGCTGCTAGAATCGTGTGTTGACTGACAAAGCCTTGCGTAAACTAGTCAGCCTCGAAATTTGTGGCGTGTATAGCCCATTTGCTATTATTTTTATAATTTTTACTCATTTTCTAATTCATATGGAAATTATTGCAGCCCGTTTTCCATTTTTAGAATTGCTGTCCATTTTCTGGTCAATACCAGGGTTAAAAAAATTAACTAAATATGTGCGCAATTTTGAAAATTCGCAAATTTTGTCTGGGGAACAAAATATTCTTAATACAAAAATTAGTAGCCATAGTAAAACAAATTTAAAAATAAATTAGTACTATGTCATGTTAAATCCAATGAAATACTATAAAATATCAGTGAAGAACAAAAACAAAAAAAGAAACTAATATCCCATTTGCTATATTTTTTTTGGAATTTTCAACCCCTTTGATATTACTTTTAACAGACACTGACCATACTATTTGGCCAGGCTGGAATGCATCCCTCCTCGTCTTGAAAGATTTGCACCCCAGTAAGTCAAAGAAAACAAATAGGCCTAGCTTGGGTATTCTTCAAAAAGAAATATTGTGCTACCTATTTTCCCAAAGAAAAACCTATTGGGCTGGTCATGTTGTTAGACGGGCCATAGAGACCGCACAACCCAGTTTATAGCCTGCTCCTCTGAATTACTACTCAAAAAGAAGTTGTGCAATTCTATCGTTAATTGAGTATACATTAAAAATCATGTGGGTCCCGTATATTAGTAGGGTGGATTAGAGTAAAAAACGAGGGGTGCATCTGAGTAGTAAAAGAGGCGCTTGCTTGTGTTCGGGAGTGGACCTGGTGGGCCCGTACTGTCATACTCACAACTATAGTTCTCTTCCGATTCACTATGTTGACAGGGACCATTTCAAAAAAAAACAATGTTGATAGGGCTGGGCGGTGGCGCCGCGGCAAGCGCACCAAGGCGGAGGATAAAGTGCTGTCGCCAATGAGCTAGGCTGGGTTGGACATTCTTACAAAAAAATAAAAATTGACCAGAACTATTTACGACGTTGACTACGATTTGCATGGATCCGCTAGTTGCAGGAAGAAAATGCTGGGAGAAAGAAGACTGGTCGCTATCTTTGCCTTAGAATAATATCGACTGAATGTAACGACACTATCATAGGAAATAATATCCTCCTGTTAAATCATGAATTTAAAGAACTGGTGCATGACCATTTAGCTTTTTTATTTACTTACTTATTTATGTTTAGGGGACCATGAGCATGTACCTGGGCCGGATTCATGTGAGAGCCTCCCTTCCAGTTAATTATGGGCTCCTCTATTTGGCCTTCATCAGTGGGCTGCATGTTATCAACAAGTGGAAAATGTGTTCCGTACGAAAAATAGTATGCGTTACATACAGTATAGGGCACTAAGGATCGAACCGTGCAACAACTTCCAAAACATTGTGTTTGTCATTCTAACAACACATTTATTCAACCAACAGACGAAATATACTACTGATTGTACATTGAAAACAGCAGCAGCAGCAACTAGGGCTGGGGGTGCAACAGAAGCAGTAAGCAGGCCAGAAGAGTGAAGACGCAACTCTCTATTCCAAAGCAAACATCAGCCATTATGACAAAAGGGCTACCAAAAAAGAACAAGTGTATGCATCAAACTAAAGAAAGATCCTACTACACCAAGTGTACGCATCTAACTAACTGGCACAGTTAGATGTTACTATTTATTAAGCTGTGGAGATTGGCTGATGGCTTGAACCAGATGGGTGCCTGACGGGGGGAAACTCCAGCCAGCAAGTCGAAGTCTGATACTTGCGACCCTCTCTCCTACTTTGGGCTGTAGAATGTGGCGGGACATATCAGGATATGGTGCATGCAGAGACGCATGGTACGCTGCGTACACACAATTTTGCCTGATGAACGAAACCGCGCTGCCATCAAGATCCTTGCTGTCGGTTATCTCCTGGTTAATCGGATAATTCAGTCCGACAAACAGAGAGCATGTACCAAGGCTACTTACCAGCCTCCAGTCAAAAATTCTTGAAGGCCCACAGAAGTTGGGATCCTGCTCAAAGACCTTGCAGTGACTGTGATTGTATTCCGCAAAACAGCATGTCCGGTACATGCGAATGATCATCAATCGTTCGCCGTCATCTGATCGAGCCATGAACCACCTGCAACTGCCATGCCGCTTTTCTTTGAAAGGTTCTGGGATTAGGAAGGGTAGGGACACCAGGCGGCCTACAACATCATATCAAGTTGGAGTCAAATAAAAAAGGGCTCTTGATGTAGTCAATCTTAAGAACAGCATGTTATGAGCATGAATATTTTTTCAGTAAATGTTGACAGTAATATAAGCAAGCCATCATGATATCATAGGAAAGTAACATACTGATGTAACAACCGATTGTAGCGAGGACTGGAGTAGGCCAGCAATACGTCCAGCCATAGAAGGAGTCGACAGCGTAAATGAAGCCCTTGTGTTCAATGGCATCAGAGAACCATGGAGGATGTATGATCCTGCGATGGACGTGCAGATTTATCCACTTACCGCACTAACCTGTCAGATAGGCGAGACCGCGGTTGAAGAACGCAATTAGCCTGAAGTCTTTATAATTTGCAGATCTTGTGGGCACTTGGCAGATTACAACCTTGAGCATTTCAAACTTGATATCATGTTGGCTACTGTAAGATTCCGAGTATTCCAGGCCGCGGTGCCAAAGCAGTGCAGTGTTAATCGAAGGAAGGAGGATCAATCGCCGGGTGTAGACCTCCACGAGCATCCAGCTATCGCGACCGTCGACAAGCACCATCCAAGACGTGTTCATGCCGACCCAGTACATATCGTTAATGTAGTTGAGGGTGACAGGGATCGGATCGCAGTCAAGGGGGTTGATGCTTGCCACCCTATGATCGTTATGCTGCGTGACATGCCGTTTCTGAAGATCAAGCGGCATCAGCTAGCAAGGAGCTGGCTTAAAAAGCTCCGACCTGAGGGCTTTGAGTAAACGGTACAACCCCGACGAGCACGCGGCAAGCGGCATGGTACTGAGATTGTCCACACGTGAAACAATGAGCTTGATTACCTCTGTGGGGAGCGAATTCCAGCCACTCTTTCAGCGGACAAGGGGGGGAGGCGCCTTAGCGGGGATGGAAGATTGGACGAGATTATGTGCGGACAAAGATGGAGAAGTGAATATGTGCTGCGGGAAGTGGACAGGTGATGATGACTACAGCATGCCGCTTGACACATACCAGCAGCGTAGGGTCATATCGATGTTGGAAATATGCCCTAGAGGCAATGATAAAAGTATTATTATATTTCCTTGTTCATGATAATTGTCTTTTATTCATGCTATAACTATATTATCCGGAAATCGTAATACACGTGTGAATACATAGACCACAATATGTCCCTAGTGAGCCTCTAGTTGACTAGCTCGTTGATCAACAGATAGTCATGGTTTCCTGGCTATGGACATTGGATGTCGTTGATAACGGGATCACATCATTGGGAGAATGATGTGATGGACAAGACCCAATCCTAAGCATAGCACAAGATCGTGTAGTTCGTTTGCTAGAGCTTTTCCAATGTCAAGTATCTCTTCCTTAGACCATGAGATCGTGTAACTCCCGGATACCGTAGGAGTGCTTTGGGTGTATCAAACGTCACAATGTAACTGGGTGACTATAAAGGTGCACTACAGGTATCTCCGAAAGTGTCTGTTGGGTTGACACGGATCGAGACTGGGATTTGCCACTCCGTATGATGGAGAGGTATCTCTGGGCCCACTCGGTAATGCATCATCATATTGAGCTCAAAGTAACCAAGTGGTTGGTCACGGGATCATACATTCGGTACGAGTAAAGTGACTTGCTGGTAACGAGACTGAACAAGGTATTGGGATACCAACGATCGAGTCTCGGGCAAGTAACGTACTGATTGACAAAGGGAATTGTATATGGGGTTTGATCGAATCCTCGACATCGTGGTTCAACCGATGAAATCATCGTGGAACATGTGGGAGCCAACATGGGTATCCAGATCCCGCTGTTGGTTATTGACCGGAGAGTCGTCTCGGTCATGTCTGCATGTCTCCCGAAACCGTAGGGTCTACACACTTAAGGTTCGGTGATGCTAGGGTTATTAGGAAGACTTGTATGTGATTACCGAATGTTGTTCGGAGTCCCGGATGAGATCCCAGACGTAACGAGGAGTTCCGGAATGGTCCGGAGGTGAAGTTTTATATATGGGAAGTTGTCATGCGGACACCGGAAAGTTTCGGGGGCGTATCGGTATTGTACCGGGGCCACCGGAGTGGTTCCGGGGGTCCACCTGGAGGGGCCACCCCTCTCGGAGGGCCACATGGGCCGCAAGGGGAAGGGACCCAGCCCCTGGAAGGCTGAGCGCCCCCCCCCCACCTTGGGCCCATGCGCCTAGGGTTGGGGGGAAACCCTAAGGGGGGCGCCCCCTTTGCTTGGGGGGCAAGTCCCCCCTCCCTAGCCGCCGCCCCCCTCTAGATCCCATCTAGAGGGGTCGGCCCCCCTTGCCCCTTCCCCTATAAATAGAGGGGTGAGGGGAGGGCTGCTGGACACATCCCAAGGTGCAGCCCCTCCCCTCCCCAACACCTCTCCTCCTCCGTTACGTACTTGGCGAAGCCCTGTCGGAGTACTGCTGCACCAACACCACCACGCCATCATGCTGCCGTTGGAGAAATCTTCCTCAACCTCTCCTTCCTCCTTGCTGGATCAAGACGGAGGAGATGTCGTCCGTTCCGTACGTGTGTTGAACGCGGAGGTGCTATCCGTTCAGCACTTGGTCATCAGTGATCCGAATCACGGCGAGTACGACTCCATCATCACCCTTCCCTTGAACGCTTCCGCACTCGATCTACAAGTGGTATGTAGATGCAAACTCACTCCCTTGACTCATTGCTTAGATGAACTCATAGATGGATCTTGGTGAAACCGTAGGAAATTTTTTAATTTTCTGCTACGTTCCCCAACAGTGGCATCATGAGCTAGGTCTATGCGTAGTTCTCTATTGCACGAGTAGAATACAATTTTGTTGTGGGCATGGATCATGTCAACTTGCTTGCCACTACTAGTCTTTTCTTGCTTCAGCGGTATTGTGGGATGAAGCGGCCCGGACCAACCTTACACATACGCTTACGTGAGACCGGTTCCACCGACAGACATGCACTAGTTGCATAAGGTGGCTGGAGGGTGTCTGTCTCTCCCACTTCAGTTGGAGCGGATTCGATGAAAAGGGTCCTTATGAAGGGTAAATATAAGTTGACAAAATCACGTTGTGGTTATTCGTAGGTAAGAAAACGTTCTTGCTAGAACCCAATTGCAGCCACGTAAAAGATGCAACAACAATTAGAGGATGTCTAACTTGTTTTTGCAGCAATTGTCATGTGATGTGATATGGCCAGAAGTTGTGATGAATGATGAATGATATATTGTGATGTATGAGATCATGTTCTTGTAATAGGATTCACGACTTGCATGTCGATGAGTATGACAACCGGCAGGAGCCATAGGAGTTGTCTTTATTTTTTGTATGACCTGCGTGTCATTGAAGAACGCCATGTAAATTACTTTACTTTATTGCTAAACGCGTTAGCCATAGAAGTAGAAGTAGTCGTTGGCGTGACAACTTCATGAGGACACGATGATGGAGATCATGATGATGGAGATCATGGTGTCATGCCGGTGACAAGATGATCATGGAGCCCCGAAGATGGAGATCAATGGAGCTATATGATATTGGCCATATCATGCCACTACTATATAATTGCATGTGATGTTTATTATGTTTATGCATCTTGTTTACTTAGAACGACGGTAGTAAATAAGATGATCCCTTACAACAATTTCAAGAAGTGTTCTCCCCTAACTGTGCACCATTGCTAAAGTTCGTCGTTTCGAAGCTCCACGTGATGATCGGGTGTGATAGATCCTTACTTTCACATACAACGGGTGTAAGACAGTTTTACACATGCAAAAACACTTAGGGTTAACTTGACGAGCCTAGCATGTGCAGACATGGCCTCGGAACACGGAGACCGAAAGGTCGAACACGAGTCATATGGAAGATATGATCAACATGAAGATGTTCACCGACGATGACTAGTCCGTCTCACGTGATGATCGGACACGGCCTAGTCGACTCGGATCGTGTAACACTTAGATGACTAGAGGGATGTCTAATCTGAGTGGGAGTTCATTGAATAATTTGATTAGATGAACTTAATTATCATGAACTTAGTCTAAAACCTTTGCAAATATGTCTTGTAGATCAAATGGCCAACGCTCATGTCAACATGAACTTCAACGCGTTCCTAGAGAAAACCAAGCTGAAAGATGATGGCAGCAACTATACGGCCTGGGTCCGGAACCTGAGGATCATCCTCATAACTGCCAGGAAACGGTATGTCCTAGAAGGACCGCTAGGTGACGCTCCTGTCCCAGAGAACCAAGACGTTATGAATGCTTGGAAGTCTCGTGCTGATGATTACTCCCTCGTTCAGTGCGGCATGCTTTACTACTTAGAACCGGGGCTCCAAAAGCGTTTTGAGCATCACAGAGCATATGAGATGTTCGAAGAGCTGAAACTAGTTTTCCAAGCTCATGCCCGGGTCGAGAGATATGATGTCTCCGACAAGTTCTATAGTTGTAAGATGGAGGAAAACAGTTCTGTCAGTGAGCACATACTCAAAATGTCTGGGTTGCACAACCGCTTGACTCATCTGAACATTAACCTCCCTGATGAGGCGGTCATTGACAGAATCCTTCAGTCGTTCCCACCAAGCTACAAGAGCTTTGTGATGAACTACAATATGCAGGGGATGGTGAAGACCATTCCTGAAGTATTTTCAATGCTGAAGTCAGCAGAGGCTGAAATGAAGAAAGAACATCAAGTGTTGATTGTCAATAAGAGCACTAAGTTCAAGAAGGGCAAGGGCAAGAAGAACTTCAAGAAGGACGGCAAGGATGTTGCCGCGCCTGGTAAGCCAGTTACCGGGAAGAAGCCAAAGAATGGACCCAAGCCTGAGACTGAGTGCTTTTATTGCAAGGGGAAGGGTCACTGGAAGCGGAACTGCCCAAATACTTAGCGGATAAGAAGGCCGGCAACACCAAAGGTATATTTGATATACATGTAATTGATGTGTACCTTACCAGTACTCGTAGTAACTCCTGGGTATTTGATACCGGTGCCGTTGCTCATATTTGTAACTCACAGCAGGAGCTGCGGAATAAACAGAGACTGGCGAAGGACGAGGTGATGATGCGCGTCGGGAATGGTTCCAGAGTCGATGTGATCGCCGTCGGCACGCTGCCTCTACATTTACCTACGGGATTAGTTTTAAACCTTAATAATTGTTATTTGGTGCCAAGTTTGAGCATGAACATTGTATGTGGATCTCGTTTGATACGAGATGGCTACTCATTTAAATCCGAGAATAATGGTTGTTCTATTTATATGAGAGATATGTTTTATGGTCATGCCCCGATGGTCAATGGTTTATTCTTAATGAATCTCGAGCGTAGTATTACACATATTCATAGTGTGAATTCCAAAAGATGTAAAGTTGATAACGATAGTCCCACATACTTGTGGCACTGCCGCCTTGGTCACATTGGTGTCAAGCGCATGAAGAAGCTCCATGCTGATGGGCTTTTAGAGTTTCTCAATTATGAATCATTTGACACGTGCGAACCATGCCTCATGGGCAAAATGACCAAAACTCCGTTCTCTGGAACAATGGAGCGAGCAACCAACTTGTTGGAAATCATACATAACGATGTGTGCGGTCCAATGAGCGTTGACGCTCACGGAGGATATTGTTATGTTCTCACTCTCACTGATGACTTGAGTAGATTTGGGAATGTCTACTTGATGAAACACAAGTCTGAGACCTTTGAAAAGTTCAAGGAATTTCAGAATGAGGTAGAGAATCAACGTGACCGAAAGATAAAGTTCCTATGATCAGATCGTGGAGGAGAATATTTAAGTCACGAATTTGGTACACACTTAAGGAAATGTGGAATCATTTCACAACTCACGCCGCCTGGAACACCTCAGCGTAACGGTGTGTCCGAACGTCGTAATCGCACTCTATTGGATATGGTGCGGTCTATGATGTCTCTTACCGATTTACCGCTATCATTTTGGGGATACGCTCTAGAGACAACAACATTCACTCTAAATCCATTGAGACGACACCGTATGAATTATGGTTTGGGAAGAAACCTAAGCTGTCGTTTCTAAAAGTTTGGGGATGCGATGCTTATGTCAAGAAACTTCAACCTGAAAAGCTCGAACCCAAGTCGGAAAAATGCGTCTTCATAGGATACCCTAAGGAAACCGTTGGGTATACCTTCTACTTAAGATCTGAGGGCAAGATCTTTGTTGCCAAGAACGGATGCTTTCTGGAAAAAGAGTTTCTCTCGAAAGAAGTAAGTGGGAGGAAAGTAGAACTCGATGAAGTACTACCTCTCGAACGGGAAAGTGGTGCAGTGCAGGAAAATGTTCCTGTGATGCCTACACCAACTGAAGAGGAAAATAATGACGATGATCAAGGTACTTCGGATCAAGTTGCTACTGAACTTCGTAGGTCCACAAGGACACGTTCTGCACCAGAGTGGTACGACAACCCTGTCCTGGAAATCATGTTGTTAGACAACGGTGAACCTTCGAACTATGAAGAAGCGATGGTGGGCCCGGATTCCAACAAATGGCTTGAAGCCATGAAATCCGAGATAGAATCCATGTATGAAAACAAAGTATGGACTTTGACAGACTTGCCCGATGATCGGCGAGCAATAGAAAACAAATGGATTTTTAATAAGAAGACGGACGCGCATGGAAATGTTACCATCTATAAAGCTCGACTTGTCGCTAAGGGTTATCGACAAGTTCAAGGGATTGACTACGACGAGACATTCTCTCCCGTAGTGAAGCTGAAGTCCATTCGAATCATGTTAGCAATTGCCGCATACTGCGATTATGAGATATGGCAGATGGACGTCAAAATAGCATTCCTTAACGGACATCTTAAGGAAGAGTTGTATATGATGCAGCCGGAAGGTTTTGTCGATCCTAAGAACGCTAACAAAGTATGCAAGCTCCAGTGATCCATTTATGGACTGGTGCAAGCATCTCGGAGTTGGAACATTCGCTTTGATGAGATGATCAAAGCGTTTGGGTTTATGCAGACTTATGGAGAAGCCTGCGTTCACAAGAAAGTGAGTGGGAGCTCTGTAGCATTTCTCATATTATATGTAGATGACATACTCTTGATGGGAAATGATATAGAACTTTTGGACAGCATTAAGGCCTACTTGAATAAATGTTTTTCAATGAAGGACCTTGGAGAAGCTGCTTATATATTAGGCATCAAGATCTATAGAGATAGATCGAGACGCCTCATAGGTCTTTCACAAAGAACATACCTTGATAAGATTTTGAAGAAGTTCAAAATGGATCAGTCCAAGAAGGGGTTCTTGCCTATGTTGCAAGGTGTGAGATTGAGCTCGGCTCAGTCCCCGACCACGGCAAAAGATAAAGAAGAGATGAGTGTCATCCCCTATGCTTCAGCCATAGGATCTATTATGTATGCCATGCTGTGTACCAGACCTGATGTAAACCTTGCCGTAAGTTTGGTAGCAAGGTACCAAAGTAATCCCAGCAAGGAACACTGGACAGCGGTCAAGAATATCCTAAAGTACCTGAAAAGGACAAAGGACATGTTTCTCGTTTATGGAGGTGACGAAGAGCTCGTCGTAAAGGGTTACGTCGACGCTAGCTTCGACACAGATCTGGATGACTCTAAGTCACAAACCGGATACGTGTATATGTTGAATGGTGGAGTAGTAAGCTGGTGCAGCTGCAAGCAGAGCGTCGTGGCGGGATCTACATGTGAAGTGGAGTACATGGCAGCCTCGGAGGCAGCGCATGAAGCAATTTGGGTGAAGGAGTTCATCACCGACCTAGGAGTCATACCCAATGCGTCGAGGCCGATCAAACTCTTCTGTGACAACACTGGAGCTATTGCCCTTGCCAAGGAGCACAGGTTTCACAAGAAGACCAGGCACATCAAGCGTCATTTCAACTCCATCCGTGAAAATGTTCAAGATGGAGACATAGATATTTGCAAAGTACATACGGATCTGAATGTCGCAGATTCGTTGACTAAACCTCTCTCGCGAGCAAAACATGATCAACACCAGAACTCTATGGGTGTTCGATTCATCACAATGTAACTAGATTATTGACTCTAGTGCAAGTGGGAGACAGTTGGAAATATGCCCTAGAGGCAATAATAAAAGTATTATTACATTTCCTTGTTCATGATAATTGTCTTTTATTCATGCTATAACTGTATTATCCGGAAATCATAATACACGTGTGAATACATAGACCACAATATGTCCCTAGTGAGCCTCTAGTTGACTAGCTCATTGATCAACAGATAGTCATGGTTTCCTGGCTATGGACATTGGATGTCGTTGATAACGGGATCACATCATTGGGAGAATGATGTGATGGACAAGACCCAATCCTAAGCATAGCACAAGATCGTGTAGTTCGTTTGCTAAAGCTTTTCCAATGTCAAGTATCTCTTCCTTAGACCATGAGATCGTGTAACTCCCGGATACCGTAGGAGTGCTTTGGGTGTATCAAACGTCACAACGTAACTGGATGACTATAAAGGTGCACTACAGGTATCTCCGAAAGTGTCTGTTGGGTTGACATGGATCGAGACTGGGATTTGTCACTCTGCATGACGGAGAGGTATCTCTGAGCGCACTCGGTAATGCATTATCATATTGAGCTCAAAGTAACCAAGTGCTTGGTCACGGGATCATGCATTACGGTACGAGTAAAGTGACTTGCCGGTAACGAGACTGAACAAGGTATTGGGATACCGATGATCGAGTCTCGGGCAAGTAACGTACCGATTGACAAAGGGAATTGTATACGGGGTTTGATCGAATCCTCGACATCGTGGTTCAACCGATGAAATCATCATGGAACATGTGGGAGCCAACATGGGTATCCAGATCCCGCTGTTGGTTATTGACCGGAGAGTTGTCTCGGTCATGTCTGCATGTCTCCCGAACCCGTAGGGTCTACACACTTAAGGTTCGGTGACGCTAGGGTTATTAGGAAGACTTGTATGTGATTACCGAATGTTGTTCGGAGTCCCGGATGAGATCCCGGACGTCACGAGGAGTTCCGGAATGGCCGGAGGTGAAGTTTTATATATGGGAAGTTGTCATGCGGATATCGGAAAGTTTCGGGGGCGTATCGGTATTGTACCGGGGCCACCGGAGAGGTTCCGGGGGCCCACTGGGAGGGGCCACCCCTCTCGCAGGGCCACATGGGCCGCAAGGGGAAGGGACCTAGCCCCTGGAAGGCTGGGCGCGCCCCCTCCCCCACCTTGGGCCCATGCGCCTAGGGTTGGGGGGAAACCCTAAGGTGGGCACCCCCTTTGCTTGGGGGGCAAGTCCCCCCTCCCTGGCCGCCGCCCCCCCTCTAGATCCCATCTAGAGGGGTCGGCCCCCCTTGCCCCTTCCCCTATAAATAGAGGGGTGAGGGGAGGGCTACTGGACACATCCCAAGGCACAGCCCCTCCCCTCCCCAACACCTCTCCTCCTCCGTTATGTACTTGGCGAAGCCCTGTCGGAGTACTGCTGCACCAACACCACCACGCCGTCATGCTGCCGTTTGAGCAATCTTCCTCAACCTCTCCTTCCTCCTTGCTGGATCAAGACGGAGGAGACGTCGTCCGTTCCATACGTGTGTTGAACGCGGAGGTGCTGTCCGTTCAGCACTTGGTCATCGGTGATCCGAATCACGGCCAGTACGACTCCATCATCACCCTTCCCTTGAATGCTTCTGCACTCGATCTACAAGTGGTATGTAGATGCAAACTCACTCCCTTGACTCGTTTCTTAGATGAACTCATAGATGGATCTTGGTGAAACCGTAGGAAAAATTTTAATTTTCTGCTACGTTCCCCAACAACCGATGCCAGACAACTTGCTTGAGTGATCACAGTACTGGTACTCCCTACAGTACCTACTACTATGCCCTAACTTGTTTGAGTTGAGTAGTAGAGTAGGACTCTGCTCTACTACTAGCACCAGAGGAGAGTATATTCTAATCTAAAATAGTTATAAACGTCAATGCCCGAGCGTGGAACGACTACGAACCGTGCTCAAAGACCGTGTCTACGTGGTGTTTGGAATTATATGCAAAAAATAGCAAGATGCCCGTGCATTGCACGACACACCATCATCACCAACTCAGTTTTTCTCTACTCCTACTCCTATAAAATACTCAGTTGGTGATGATGGAGGCGAGGAGGCATGTTCAGCCGGGCGTGCAGCGGACGTCGCAGTACTATTCGATTTGTTATAAAAAACTAAGAAGAGTAGTAGAGATAGAGATAAGAGTAGAGATAGAGACTTAGGGAGGAGCACTAGGTTCTGGGAGATAAGGATGAACGAGGCAAGGCCTTATTTGTAAATGTGGAGAGAGATGCGGGTATCTTTTGTAAAATTGTCATAGTTGGCTTTCTATCTGCCAGATATAGATCGGATGGTCTATATTACAAGATGGCAGGCACACCATCATCACCAACTCGGTTTTCTATAAGAGTAGATATAGATAGATAGAGACTAGGGAGTACTAGTAAGGACACCATCTCTTGATTCGTGTGCTACTCCTGCGCTCCTTTCGGCGGCTGCAACGTCCCCTACAGCCACTCCCTCCCGTGCTCCATTCGGCGGGCACAGTTGAAATTCGGGGAGCGCACTCTCGCGACTGCTGGCAGCCACGACTTCACCGACGATGACTTCTTCCCCGACCTCGGCAACCTCTTCCTCAACAACATGGGCGACAACCTCAATGCCAATGGTGCTGCTCTGTTGCACCGTATGTGTTTCTGTCCTTCCTATTCAAAATCGTGGTAGAATTCATGTTTCTACTCTGTATCCTACTACTATGCCAGTCCACATGATTAGTTTAATCTCTGTTATAACCGTCATGATTTATTTTGTGCTTATTCGGATTAAATCTCGTAGTAACTTGCTCATGTATTCAACTGGCGCAACGTCCCCTACAGCCACTCCCGTTTCATGGACGGCCTGGTCGATGCCTCCAAGGAGCCCTTTGTCTACTGCTATGAGTGCCCGATGTCGTTTTGGGGCTCGCCGGCGGACATGGTGCATCACCTCACGGATGCATGCAGTGGTCACTACTGGTCCTTGGCAGAGAACATCAAGTACGAGATGTGCTACCCGTTCACCATGCCGGAGTCGCTGGAGGATCACCGCCGCCTGCTAGTCTTGGAGGAGGACGGCAGCATCTTCCTCTTGATCGTGGGCACCGGCGAGGCCCGCGTAGGCCGTCGCCCCGTCTCTGTAGTGTGCATCAGGGGCGACACTGCTGACGCTAACACTGACAAGAGGCCGATGTACGGGTGCATGCTTAGTGTTACTACCCCTCCGGGTCACGTGGGCAGCGACACCGGCCTCATCGAACGGACTTGGACTCTATGGAGCTGGGACTTTCCCACCAATGTGGACCTGGAAAACCCAGGGTCTCCTTTTCCTGCCAACACGGTGCACGGGGAATCCAAGGAGGTTCACCTGGACATACGCATTATCAAGTTAAATGTTGATCATTAGTCTTCGCTCAATGTAATCCGTTGTTTAAGCATGTGGAGACTTTCATGCATGATCTTGCTCTATTGGAGTATCGCGCATGAATAAAAGTGTATCCGTTTATGGTTTAGTCTAGAATCTTCCATGTATGAACTTTTACTACAGTACTGGTGAAATACTTGCTATGAACCATTTCTTACATCTCCTCTGCCCCTTCCAAGTCATCCTGATTTAATCCCTCCGTCTAGGTGTATAATGGCATGGTTAATACTTAATAGTATAGCCAACAGTTGACTACAAGACAGTGCCATGTCATCTGTAGCCAACATGTATAACAATCGATACTCAAAAACTAATTCTTAAAGCCAACGGTGCTGCTCCCGTTGCACCGTATGTGTTTTTGTCCTTCCTGTTCGAAATCGTGGTAGAATTCATGTTTCTACTCTCTATCCTACTAGATTATATCTGTTCATCTACTATGCTAGTCCACATGATTAGTTTCACCTCTGTTATAGCCATCATGATTTATTTTGTGCTTATTCGGATTAAATCTCGTAGTAACTTGCTCATATATTGAACTGGCGCAACGTCCCCTACAGCCACTCCCATTTCATGGACGGACTGGTCGATGCCTCCAAGGAGCCTTTCATCTATTGCTATGAGTGCCCGATGCTGTTTTGGGGCTCGCCGGTGGACATGGTGCATCACCTCACAGATGCGTGCAGCGATCACTACTGGCCCTTGGCGGAGAACATCAAGTATGAGACGTGTTACCCGTTCACCATGCAGGAGTCACTAGAGGATCACCGCCGCCTGCTAGTCTCGGAGGAGGATGGCAGCGTCTTCCTCTTGATCATGGGCACCGACGAGGCCCATGCAGGCCGCCGCCCTGTCTCTGTAGTGTGCGTCAGGAGCGACGCCGCTGACGCTGACACTGACAAGAGGCCGATGTATGGGTGCGTGCTCACTGTTACTACCCCTCAGAGGTACGTGGGCGGCGACACCGGCTCAATCATGCTGACTAGGACTGTGCAGAGCTGGGACCTTCCTGCCGATGTAGACATGGAAGACGCATGGTATGATTTACCCTGCAACACGGTGCACGGGGACTCCAAGGAGGTTCACCTAGACATATGCATTACCAAGTTAAGTGTTGATCATTAGTCTTCGCTCAATGAAATCCGTTGTCTAAGCATGTGGAGACTTCCATGCATGATCTTGCTCTATTGGAGTATCGTGCATAAATAAAAGTGTATCCATTTATGGTTTAGTCTAGAATCTTCCATGTATGAATTTTCACTACAGTACTGGTGAAAGACTTATGATGAACCATTTCTTACATCTCCTCTGCCCCCTTACAAGTCATCCTGACTTAATCCCTCCGTCTAGGTGTATAAGGACATGGTTAATACTTAATAGTATAGCCAACTATTGACTATAAGAAAGTGCCATGTCATTTGTAGCCAACATGTATAACAATCGATACTCAAAAAATAATTCTTAAAGATCATTTCTTGCAAAGCACAATAAGTGTTATTTCTTTAGAAGTTTTGGATGCGGGTTGAACAGTTGAACGCTTTTGTTTGCAAAAGATACCTTTTTATCTATTTCACTCGGATGTTTGTGAGCCCTAGAGATGAAATAATATCCGAAGAAACCTATCGATACCTGTTACACATGAGATGACCCCCACATCCTTTGTCAAAATAAACAACTCCCCGATTAATGCATTTCACTCTTCCGTGCAACACATGGGGACCTTACTATAGATTTGTACGACCAAAAATTGAACTAACATTATATATAGTATGAAAAATGCTGATGCATGTCAAACAAAATTATATCATTGAAAACTATCTTCAAATATGAATCCAATGATATAGTTTTTGTGGACATGCACTAACATTTTGTCAGTTAAATCTTCAGTCAAATTCAATGGGGGACTAATAAACCACGACCGATGTAGTACAAGTGTAGAGGGCAGCGCTGGACGGGAGTCTCACCCCGCTTGTGGCGCAGCAGTAAAGCCGTCATATCACAAAACCCAACCACTGCCAGTAATAAGTGGCCTGGTAAAATAAACGGACAAGCAACCATCACATCCTCCATCTTTTTTGCATTTCATCTCTCTGCATTTAGTTTCTTTGGTTCATCTCGCACACTCGATCCCTGGCTACTACTCCTAGTATCCCTAGCTACGACTCCTAGGGACAGTTCTTTTGGCGGCTTAAAAAATAAGCCGTCTCTTCCCCAGCTTTTCCCATAAGACTAGTCACAGTGGAGAGTAACATTAAGGCGCCTCACTCATTTATTTGGGCTTCTAAACTACTAGTACTATTAGTACTCCCTTCATTTTTATATACAAGGCCACAAACTCAAATTATAGGTACCAAGATAAAAATCAATGTGTGCTTTACAAGTCAATTTATTTTCTCGTTTACCGGGTTAATTAATAGGATGCATGCACATTAGAAGAAATTGAGTGGCCGTGAGAAGGGAAGTAGATGAGTTTGTCATTATCATCCACTACATGCATGCTAGTAATTAAGCCATGGGTTACTAGTAGGAGGAAACATCATTAATATTTGTGTCGATTACTGTTGGTGGCCTTGTATAGATGCAGAATATATTTTTTATAGTGGCCTTTTATACAAAAATGGAGGGAGTACCTCTGTGCTGGTTTATTCGTCGCCATTGTAATTTGTGGTAAATTTTGACCAAAGATTTAACTGATAAAATGTTAGTGCATGTGACATCACAAACATTTCATTAGTTAAATTTATGATCAAAATTTGACACGGAATACAATTGGGACCAATAAACCAGGATGAAGCTAGTAGTAAAGGGACTACTACTACTCTAGAAGCCTAAACGAACTGGCCCCCTGATACTCCTACTAGTAGTACTAGTACTCAACATGGAATTCCAATTGCACGACACAACTTGTTAGGCAAAAAATTTGATACAGGGTGTAGGAAGCGGTATGGGAATTTGCATGCCTTTCCGACCAGTGAGATACTCCATACAAAGTACGACAGAGAAATAACCACAGAGAAGGAAGCTAAAAGTAAACAATCAAATGAGCATTTATGCATTTGTTTTGCATTGAATCGTTTGACAAGCTTGACTAGTGTTGTTTTTCTACTTTTACAAAAACTGCATCGTAATGTTAAAACGTGCATTTGCCCATACATAAGTAATAGTAGTACTCCCTACGTCTAGGTATAAAGTCTTCCCTCCTACTTGGTCACGGTGCACAACCAAAGATGACTTACTCACCTTGACGGAGGGAGTAGCATAGTGTGCAAGCATATATAAAGAGAGACGTGTAGTGTGATAGTATATAGTACTAAAGTTTGTGTTGTATGCACCTACTTACAAAATGCGTACGGATAGACAAGGTTTCCAAACTTTCCCTCTTACATACTTAATTAAGGACGCTAATAATTCCTGAACGTTCGGGATTTATCATTTGTGTCCCAAAACTAACGAGATCACCTTACGAAACTAAATTATACTCCCTACTAAAAGCCATGACGCTCACAGGAGCGCTTGCAGCGCCCCACGAGTGCCCTGGTGCGCGGCCGCTTCCCAGCGCGGTGACACAATGCCTCTTCCTCAGCCTTGCAACTCGCGAGGTGCTGATTGGCGGCTTGCCGGCGGGCGAGCGCAATCTCACCGGTGTGGTGATCCAGCGCTAGTAGGTACTCCTCCTCACTGGAAGCGTGCACCCGGTCCTCGTACCGCCAAGCGTAGATGACACGCTTGGGCCCGACTGCACTTAGGGCTTTGGCATGGGCGTCCTCCGCCACCCTCACGGCCCTTGCACGAGCCTTCTGCCAAAGAGCCAATTGCCTGACTCTCTTGGACGCGACATAGAGTTGCCTGGTAGCTTGCCCCGCGGCGTGCTTCTCTTCCTCGGCCTTCTTCTCCATCTCTATTTTGGCGTGCTCTACCGGCGGCAAAGCCTCCCACATGGCGACATCCATTTCTTTCCAAAGCTCCTCAAGGCCGGGGGGGGGGGGCTCGGCGGGCGGCGCGGTGTTCTCATTGTAGCAGAGCGCCGACACGCGTGCTCGCGAGATTGGGAATACCAACACGTCCACCTCGACACGTCATGGCGAGGAGTGGAATGCCGACGCATCCTCCTCGACTAGTGGGGTGAGAAACGGAACAACGACGCGTGACCGTCCGGGCGGTGCAGCGAGGGGCGCTTAGGGCTTGGGAGGGGCGATGCCATGGTGGTCGACGTGAGAGGGAGGGGGAGGAGATAGCGATGAATGTGAGCGTTCTTCCGAATGCCGTGGGAGGTGCAGTATTTATATCGAGCAATGGCACACCTACGTAAGATATGCACTGAGCTGCACTGACTTAACTGCAGGTCCAGTTGCGTCACTGGCATGTGGGGCAGACCCTTGTTGGGCCCATATGTCAGTGACCCAATGCACCTGTAGTTAAGTAACTGAAGCAGCGTCCCGGAAGATATCACTACAGAAAAAAGACACATCCGTGACATTTTGGGCCGAACAATTTTTTTCTGTCATACATATGACACTTCTATGACGATAATTGTGACAAAAGCTGGTATCATCATAGATGTGGTGGGCTCCTTCTTCTATGACAAAAATCATGACAGAAAATGGGCTTTTCGTCCTGGGCGGGCCGGAGACGCAGCTGCATGACATTCTTTGGGCCACCATGACGGAAAAAACCATGGTAGAAGCGAGGGCGAGGAAAATTTCGGGGAGTTCCCGGTTACGGTGGGAGGTCAGGGGCCGAGCAATGCGCGTTTATCTCATACACGTACGCGCGTGTGTGTGAGGCATTGGCTCTAACTGAACCCGAGCGAGGCGTTGGGCTCTAACTGAACCCGAGCGATTGCACTGCAGGCTACGCGTTCCTGAACCCGAGCGATCGATCGATGGCTGTTAACTAAACCCGATCGAGCGATTCCTTCGCTACTGCTGCTAACTGAAGCCAGTCGATGCTGCCTCTGGGATGAACAGTGAGCGTTGCGGGGGGGGGGGGGGGTGGATGAATAGTGAGCGGTGGCGTTGCCTCTGGATGAACAGGACCCCGTGGTGTGGAGGGCTGGATGAACAGTAGACAGTGGAGGGGTGCCCGTGGAGGGGTGGTTGAACAGGACCCCGTGGTGTGGAGGGCTGGATAAACAGTAGACGGTGGAGGGGTGCCCATGGAGGGGTGGTTGAATAGTAGTCGGTGGAGTAGCGCGCGGTGGAGGCTGGATGAACAGGAGCCCGTGGAGGCTGGAGGAGGTCGACGGTGGAGATGAACAGTATCCTGTGGAGTCCCATTTTGCGGTACGCCACACCCCTCTTGATGAACAGGACCCCCGTTTCGACCGTTGCGCTCCAACACAAGTCCGTTTCGTCCGTTTGGCGGTACACCACACCCCTCCCGATCAACAGGACCCCCGTTTCGACCGTAGGAGGTCCGTTTCCTCCGTTTTGCGGTACGCCACACCCCTCCCGATCAACAGGACCCCCGTTTCGACCGTAGGAGGTCCGTTTCCTCCGTTTTGCGATACGCCAGACCCCTCCCGATCAACAGGACCCCGTTCCAAACGTAGGAGGTCCGTTTCCTCCATTCTGTGGTACGCCAGGCCTCGTTTCCATCGCCTGTTCCGTCCAAGCCCTCCCGATGAACATGACCACGCATTCCGTTCCGACCCAGCCGGTTGGCTCCCACGCGTTCCGTTGCCTCCCGATGAACACGACGCATTCTGTTGCCTCCCCATGAACATGACGCATTTCGTTGCCTCCCCATGAACACGACGACGACGTTGTTTCTCCGTTCTGACCCAGCCATGTCAACAAGCCCTCGCCGTACGGATGCGCGAGTAGGCGTTCGAGACCCCACCCGTATGTACACATACGTGGCCGTATTTTCTTTCTTGCACCCTGGCCACTGTACATACGTGTACATGCTACGTGCGCGCCTCTACTACGACACGTGCGCGCCTCTACATCGACCAGTATATATGTACGTACACGTTCGCGACCAGAATGACAATGCTATGTACGCTTCGACTAGGTGGGTCCCGACTGTCAGGCACTTCCTTGCGTGCGAAGATGTAGCTGGTGGATCCCAGCAGTCAGGGGGGCGAATCGTTTTTTTGCCCGAACACACTTCCTTGCATGCGAAGATGTAGCTGGTGGGTCCCAGCAGTCAGGGGGAAATGTTTTTTCGCGAAATACAGTGGCCCGTCCGGTGGGTCCCAGCTGTCAGGTGGAGGAATCATTATTTTCTGCGTAATAAGGAGGCACTTCCTTGCTGCGGCCGTGGACCCAGCTGTCAGCCTCTCCATGTACAGTCCACGTCCGATGGAAGTCGTTCCTTGACCACGTTGACCACGCCGCGCCGAGAGCACCAGGGCAGTGGACGACGGCGAGGCCTAGGAAGGGGACGACGGGGAGCCGGGGAAGACGCGATGGAAGCCCGCACGGAGAGGAGTACGAGGGTTCACTGGTTCGGCTGCAGTGTGAGGCTGCCGTTACCGCAGGGCCTTGCTAGCGATGGGAATAGTAGGGGGCGGTGAGGCCTCCGCGGCAGCACATCCGGCCACGGGAGGCAGGAGCATGCGGCACGACCCGCGCTGCTTTGGGCGGCTGGAGCAAGAAGACCAGAGGTTGAAGAAGCACTACGGCCGTTGGATGGACATCGTACGGTCACTGGAGCTAGAATCGTTTATATTGACTAAGTTAACAAAGCCCTCCATCCCCGTCAACTTAGTAGGCCCACAAGTCAGCCTCCGACCAAGGTGGGTCCTAGCTAGCAAGGGGGTATTCATTTTTTTGTGCGTAATAAGGAGGCACTTCCGGCGGGTTCGAGCTGACAGCAGGGGGAACGTTTTTTCGCAAAATATGGTGGCCCGTCGGGTGGGTCCCTGCAGTCAGGGGCAAACGTGTTTTTCGCGAAATACTGGTGGCTCGTCCGGTGGGTCCCTACTGTCAGGTGGAGGTATACTTATTTTCCGCGTAATAAGGAGGCACTTCCTTGCGGCTGCCGTGGACCCAACTGTCAGCCTCTCCACGTACAGTATTCTTTCGATGGAATTCGGTCGTTGACCACGCCGCGCCAAGAGCAACACGGCGGTGGACGACGGCGAGGCCTAGGAAGGGGACGACACAGAGCCGGGGAAGAAGCGGCAGTGGATGCCCACGCAGAGAGGAGTACGAGGGTTCACTGGTTTGGCTGCGCTGCCGTCACCGCAGAATAACAGGGGGTGTGGGTGAGTGGAGTGGAGGGATGGCCTGGCCAGCGGTGGGAGTAGTATGGGGGCGGTGAGGCCTCCGCGGCAGCACAGCCGTCCACGGGAGGTAGGAGTTGGCGGCACGACCGGCGCTGCTTTGGGCGGCTGGAGCAAGAAGACCAGAGGTTGAAGAAGCACTACGGCCGTTGGATGGACATCGTACGGTCGGTCGAGCTAGAATCGTGCATATTGACTAAGTTGACAAAGCCCTTCGTCCCCGTCAACTTAGTGGGCCCACTATACTGGGTTCCAGCTAGCAGGGGGAGTATTCATTTTTTTGTGCATAATAAGGAGGAACTTCCTTGCGTGCGAAAATATAGCTGGTGGTTCTGAGCTGTCAGCGGCGGTAACGTTTTTTTCACGAAATACAGAGGCCCTTTCAGTGGGTCCCAGATGTCATGTGGAGGAATCATTATTTTGCACGTAATAAGGAGGCATTTCCTTGCGTGCGGCCGTGGACCCAGCTGTCAGCCTCTCCACGTACGGTACACTTCAGATGCATGTCGGTCGTTAACCACGTTGACCACGCCATGCCGAGAGCACCAGGGCGGTGGACGACAGCGAGGCCTAGGAAGGGAACGACACGGAGGCAGGGAAGACTCGGTAGTTGTTTCCCACGCAGAGGGGAGTACGACTGTACGAGGGTTTACTGGTTCGTCTGTCGTCGCCGGAGAATAACAGCAGGTGTGGGACTGTGGGTGAGTAGAGGGATGGCTAGGCCAGCGATGGGAGTACGGTAGGGCGGTGAGGCCTGCGCGGCAGCACAGCCAGCCGCGGGGAGGAGGGAGTAGGCAGTCCTGTTGGCGCTTGTTTGAGCGGCTGGAGCAGGAAGAGCAGAGATTGAAGAAGCACAACAGCCGTTGGATGGACATCCAATAGTATACATGCCATCTGTGGAAAGCCTCAAATCTTTGGAAAACAGCATACAACCCATCTGCCATTATTGCAAATAATTTACAGCCCATTTGCTAATTCTTACGGTTTTTTTTGGATCCCATATTCTTTTTGTTAGCATTACATCCCATATTGTGGCCACGGTTAAAAAATTATACAAAATTTTGCATATGTCGGTGCGGTCTGAACTGTTTTTAATCCCGAAATTTCGAGACACATTCAGACTGATTTTAAAAATAAATGTATATCAATATAAAATCCAATAAATTGTCCACGCATAAAAATCAATGCAATTTAAAATCTTGAAATGAAAAAAAGATATTTGAAACTAATTGCCGGTTTGATGTGTTTTAAAAATGTACAACCCATTTCTCATTACTAATAGGCCATTTTCTCGGCCAGCCGAATGAAGCTCTCCTTGTTTTGAAAGATTTGTAGCCCAACAGGCCTGATAAAGCGAGCCTGCCATTTTCAAAGTTTGGAAATTGCAGTGGCATTTCTCGGATACATCAGATTTGGAGTGGCATTTATCAAATTAACCCAAAACAAAAATAACTGGGCGAGCTGCTGGGTCCCTGGTGTCAGCCGCTCGTTGTGCAATTCTCTCGTTTATTGACTATGTTGACAATGGCATGGGATCCAGATGTCAGAAATCCACTAGGAGGAGCCATTTTTTATTGGCTTGAAATAAGGAGGCACTTGCTTGCGTACTGCCATGACCTTGGCGGGTCCCTGCGGTCATCCTCTCCACGTACAATCATCTCCTGATTGTGTACGCGTCAACTTGCTAGGCCCACAAGTCAGCCTCTAAACCCGTGGAGGACAAATACAACACATTTAAAAAAATAACAGCCCATTCCATACGTTCAAACAGAAAGTTCAACAATGAGAGCAAAGTAACAGGTCTGATCCACATATAGAGTACTGAACTTCCACGTTGACAACCATCATAGCCAAGTTAACTATCTACTCCCACTAATACTCTAGTAGCATACGAGCACTAACTTACTAGACGATGTCGGCCTCCATTTGTTGTAAACGCTAAATGCTGGCATCGGCGTCCTGCGCCTCGCCTCGGACTTCCAAGAGGTGCGATAGGGCGCGTTGCTCGCACGCGTTGGCTCTTTCAATGCCGGCGTGGTCCACCGAAGCTTCGGCTTCCAAGCGGGAAACCCACTTGACGAGCTGGTAGTAAAAATTGGCGTTGCGAACGCGTGCGTGCCCGACAGCCTCCAGGGCTATTTGTCGGGAGCCGGCCTCCACGTAGTCGGCTCAGTTGCGGGCGCTCTGCTCGCGACTCAGAGCGTTGGTGCGCTGCTGCTCCATGTCTCGCTGGCGGCGCAAATCGGTGATACGCTGCTCCTCGGCCACGCGGTCGCGCTCCAATAACTCCTGCTCCTTCGCCATGCGGTCGCGCTCCAACAACTCCTCGATCTCCACATTGCCATCTAAAGACAGATAGAATGCCTCCTCCCTCCGTCTGCCTTCCTGTGAAAAACCGAACACTAGTTCCGGCGGTGACCGCCTCCGGCGTCGCCTACCGCAGACTGGCAGGGGCATGGCGGACGTGGCGAGCGACGTCGGGCCGGTGGGGGCTTATGAGGATATGGCGAGTTGGGTCACGGTGGCACCGGAGAAGGCCGGGAAATAGTACTTATAGGCGGAAGGTAGTGCGACGGTCATCGGAATTCAATGCATAATGGCTTAGCGCGCCAGCTTGCCGTGGAAAACTAGAGAAACTAAAATTATGACTGTGTCGTCCTGTCCCTCTGGGTTGCACGCCGGCATGGCGGTCAAACGAGTGCACTCGAATCATCTCCCTCCTTGTCAATAATGATTCCACGGAATTAAAAAGCCCGCAACAATTAAAGCGTATCTTTTTTCGGATCAGTTAGCTGCCTTAATTACAGCCGGCTGCATGCAGGCACTCAGAATCGCTTGTAGGTAGTACGCGAAGCAGCATGCAACGAGTCGCAGCCGAGGACATGCATGCCGCCACTTAAATCGCTGGAATTAATTAGGCTTAAACTTCTGCATGCCGTTAATTATTGCCATGCCTTGGTCTTGCTGCTTGGCTCACAGCACTAATAAACCCGGACGGAGGGAGTACATTGGTTGGTGAGAGGTTTGAATTAAGCCCTGCAAACCGGAAAGGAGGTACTAGTACGTGCGTGATCCGCTATTTATTCGTGTAGGATCGAGTAGGTCGTTTCTTGAATTGAGCCCTGCAAACCAGAAAGGAGGTAGTACGTGCGTGATCCGCTATTTATCTGTGTAGGATTGATAGTGTAGCTTGTCAGTTTCTTTAGAGGTAGGCATTTTTATCCGTGTAGGATCGATAGTGTAGCTTGTCAGTTTCTTCAGAGGTAGGCATTTTTATTCAAAAAACTGCCACCTCGCATCTTGCGTCGCAAATAAAACTGCCAGGAGCGCATTTGTAGGCTAGCTAGTGATCGATCAGTAACTTGTAAACACTAAGCGAACAGAAATAAGTAACTGTTAATGCATCTCAATGATTCACAGATCATATACAAATATATAGCTCCAAAAGCAAAGATCATCCACTTTGGATCTTATGTCGCAACTAAAACTAACTAGTACGATTCCCATACATAAGATCAACATGTTAATGCATCTCAATGATTCACAGATCATATACAAATATGTAGCTCCAAAAGCAAAGATCTAGAAAAAACATCTGTTCTTCCTACTAATGGATGCTTCTCTTGGCCAACATTCAGTACAGACTGAAAGACAAATTGTTTGTGAACTCTACAATTCCTCTTGCAAATGTAAGTGGTTTCACCAACAGCTAGAACCGTGAGAATGAACCACACATGATGGAGGAACATCCACTTCAATATGATTTGGTCTTCTCTCGATCAGACCACGAGACTATTTTTGGAATACAAACTTTAACTTAGGCAAAATGATGCCCATTGTATAATCAGACCAAAGCAATGAAGCACCTAGTGTTGGCCAATAAATAGTACAGTACTACTTATCTGTAGTCCATGAAGTGACTATCCAATCTTTCTGTGTCTATTTTCAAATGGCACTGCATGCAGTGACTATACTATTCTCTTGTGCAGTTCAACCAAAATTGCGGACACTTTGTTTGTTTGCCAAATAGCAATGGGCAGACATCTCTGTCTGCACAAATATCAAGCTATGAGCTGCTCCTTCTGCTGCTATATGATGAATTGCTATGAGCTGCTGCTGCTGTATGATGAGTTGCTATGAGCTGCTGCTGCTGCTATATGATGAATTGCTATGAGCTGCTGCTTCCGCTATATGATGAGTTGCTACAAGCTGCTCCTGCTGCTGCTATATGATGAATTGCTATAAGCTGCTCCTGCTGCTGCTATATGATGAATTGCTATGAGCTGCTCCTGCTGTTGCTATATGATGAATTGCTATGAGCTGCTGCTGGTATATGAGGAATTGCAGACTGCTGCTGTATGATGAGTTGCTATGAGCTACTGCTGCTATATGATGCTTTCAGGTGGTGCTGCTATATGATAATAACCAGCCACTTGGACCATCGAATTTGAATAAATAATTGTTCTTCATTTAAATGTGGGTCATGCGTTCTTCGTTTAAATTAGGCAATGGGATCTCTATGGAAAACATTGACCAAAGTAGATTCTGCCAAGTAGATGGTATCTTTGTATTTGCATTTTGAGCAAATAGTGATGTTCTGTTTTCCTATCATATTAATTACTGCACTGGGTTCAATTTGTGATGTTTGCAAGTCAAATTAATTTCCATATGGGCAGCAAATTGAAAAATATATAATGCAATCTAGACTTTCCACTGTTCATACCAAAGATAAGCTGAAAACGCAATGAAAAGAACTGGTTGGCTTATTACATGGAGCTTATATTCATAGGTACTTATTTTCTTAGGATAACTCGTAATAACTGTCCCTAAGAAACTTGGCTAATAGAACTGGCATACAAATAACATGTCATGATGATTGCAATGGAGGAGTGACGTACCATAGCACTCTGTATAGGCTCACCGCTGCCTCTCCTTCTTTTGCGATGTTCCATGAAATTGCCACATACATCTTGTACTTGTATCGAGTGTTCGTGCATGTCGAAGAAGTGGTCAATCCATCAATCGAAGTCCTGCCGCTGCCGCTGGTGCCAGGGTCCGTCGACGACGTCCATTACAGGAGTCAACGTCAGACTTTCCCCGTGTTGCTCAGAACGATGGATGGCATAGGGCCTACTCCATCGCGTGGTGGAGGCCACTGCTTCTTTGGGAGAAGAGGCAGGGCTGGCTGCCTGGATGTGCTCTAATTTGAGGTAACAACTAAATCTTGTCAGATAGTACTAGTTAAATCCGAGCTATGGGTCTGAAGCACTAATATGCCAGTACATTTGATTGTGACCTGTTCTAATTTTGTACCTGAACTTTTTTTAGAAAGGGTTGTACGTCAACTTAATGTGCTAGCAGAACTTATTGTGTTGTATATCTGTTTTATTTGCACAACATTCAAGATATTTCTCCGTCATTTATAAAGACGAGGAACCGTTATGTACGACTTCGTTGGTTTCAACATAGCCCTTCCCGTAGCGATCCACTTCTTCCATCCTGATTGTGCCGCCTGCGTGAAATTTTTGTATGCAAGTTCAGTGTGCTATGATGTTCTATATGATTGTGTCAACTATATAAGTTTTTACTGAGCATCAGCATTGCATATGGCTGAAAGATGTATTTACGAGCATCGACCGATGGGTCTCTCCCTTTCTCTCTCTCTCACACACACACAGACGCACACACGCGCACACGCACAACTGGGACCTGTTGAATTATTTATTTTCTCGTGACATCTTTTAATTAGGTTCCACTGTAATCTACTCCTTCCTTCCATATATATAGGTCCTAATACATTTTTCAAGGTTGCCTTTGACTATTGATAAGATTAATAATATATGAGATGTATAATGTGAAAATTATATTATTAGAAGCTCCTTCCATGTACGAATTTGATGATGTGCTTTGTGTAACTTGCATGTCATATATTATTGCTCTAACATGTGGTCAAAGTTAGTCTCGAAAAACACATTAGGCCCTATATACATGGAAGGAGGGAGTAACTTTTTTCTTAAGTTATTAATTGAGCTCAGTGACATCAAAAAGTTGTACAGAAGCCTTGTTTGGGCCTTTCCGGTGTCGCTGAATGTGGGCTGAGTAACCATGTTAGGTTGTACTGTACTACACATGCCTTTTTTTCAACATCAGCAATGCAACTGGGCCGACAGTTGTACACAATATCCGGGTCAACTTGTTATCCGCCCCGCTGGGTTGCAAAGTTTCCTAGGAGGTATGCATTAGGCTTAACAACAAAATGGACTTTAAGAAATAATAAATGGGATGTAATTATAATAATTGGGCAATAACTATGCACCCACGTAATTAGTTTGAAAAATATATTATTTTTGGAATTTGGAAATTTTAATTTCATTACTTGTTGCACGGGCAATATTTCATTGGATTTTAACATGATACAACTTTATTTTGAAATTATATTTAACCTGACTTGAAATTTTGGATAAAAGTATTTCGGATCTCATCAAAATGTGGGAATTGTTTTTGAATTTTGTTTTGAGCGGTTATTTCAAATTATTAATCATTGTCCTAGCTAGAAGTTGGGCTGTACTTTTAACAAACTGTAAATGGGCTGTAGTAAATTCCAATAGAATTAAAAAATGGGCTGTACATTCTTACAAATCGCAAATGGGCCATATGTTCTCTGCCAAATCCGAGCTGTGGGCCTACTAAGTTGACGCGTACCAAGGGCTTTGTCAACTTAGTCAATATAAACGATTCTAGATGTAGTGATCGTACGATGTCCATCCAACGGCCGTAGTGCTTCTTCAACCTCTGGTCTTCTTGTTCCAACCGCCCAAAGCAGCGTCGGTCGTGTTGCATGCTCCTGCCTCCCGTGGCCGGCTATGATGCCGCGGAGGCCTCACCGCCCCGTACTACTCCCACCGCTGGCTAGGCCATCCCTCTACTCACCCACACCCCCTGTTATTCTGCGGCGACGGCAACCTCACACTGCAGCCGAACCAGTGAACCCTCGTACTCCTCTCCGCGCGGGCTTCCACTGCTGCGTCTTCCCCGGCTCCACGTCATCCCCTTCCTAGGCCTCGCTGTCGTCCAGACCACCGCCCTGGTGCTCTCGGTGCAGCGTGGTCAATGTGGTCAATGACCGACTTCCATCGGAAGAGTACTGTACGTGGAGAGGCTGACAGGTGGGTCCAGGCGGCCGCAAGGAAGTGCCTCCTTATTATGCGCGAAATAATTATTCCTCCACCTGACAGCAGGGACCCACCGGACGGGCCACCTTATTTCGCGAAAAAAACGTTTCCACCCTGACTGCTGGGACCCACCGGACGGGCCAGCGTATTTCGTGAAAAAAAACGTTCCCCTCGCTGTCAGCTCAGACCCACCGGAAGTGCCTCCTTATTACGCACAAAAAAAATGAATACTCCCCCTGCTAGCTGGGACCCACCATGTTGGGAGGCTGACTTGTGGGCCTACTAAGTTGACTGGGACGGGGGCCTTTGTCAACTTTAGTCAATATGAACGATTCTAGCTCCAGTGACCATACGATGTCCATCCAACGGCCGTAGTGCTTCTTCAACCTCTGGTCTTGTTGCTCCAGCCGCCCAAAGTAGCGCCGGTCATGCCGCATGCTCCTGCCTCCCGTGGCCGGCTGTGCTGCTGCGGAGGCCTCACTGCCCCATACTATTCCCACCGCTGGCCAGGCCCTGCGGCTACGGCAGCCTCACATTGCAGCCGAACCAGTGAACCCTCGTACTCCTCTCCGCGCGGGCTTCCACTGCCGCATCTTCCCCGGCTCCTCGTCGTCCCCTTCCTTGGCCTCAGCTTCGTCCACCGCCCTGGTGCTCTCGGCGCGGCATGGTCAACGTGGTCAAGGAACGACTTCCATCAGACATGGACTGTACATGGAGAGGCTAACAGCTGGGTCCACGGCCGCAACAAGGAAGTGCCTCCTTATTACGAGGAAAATAATGATTCCTCCACCTGACAGCTGGGACCCACCGGACGGGCCACTGTATTTCGTGAAAAAAAATATTTCCCCCTGACTGCCGGGACCCACCAGCTACATCTTCGCACGCAAGGAACTGCGTCCGGGCAAAAAAACAAAACGATTCACCCCTCTGACTGCTGGGACCCACGAGCTACACCTTCGCACGCAAGGAAGTGCGAATGGGCAAAATAATGATTTTCCCCCCTTACTGCTGGGACCCACCAGCTACATCTTCGCACGCAAGGAAGTGCGTCCGGGCAAAAAAACAATTCGCCCCGCTGACTGCTAGGACCCACCAGCTACATCTTCGCACGCAAGGAAGTGCCTAAGAATCGGGACCCACCTGGTCGAAGCGTACGTAGCATTGTCATTCTGGTCGTGAACGTGTACGTACATATATACTGGTGGATGTAGAGGCGTGCACGTGTCATAGTAGAGGCGCGCATGTAGCATGTACACGTACGTACAACGGCCAGGGTGCAAGAAAGAAAATACGACCACGTATGTGTACATACGGGCGGGGTCTCGAACGCCTACTCGCGCATACGTATGGCGAGGGCTCGGTGTACATGGCTGGGTCGAAACAGAGAAACAGCATCGTCGTCGTGTTCATGGGGAGGCAACGGAATGTATCGTGTTCATGGGGAGGCAACAGAATGCGTCGTGTTCATCGAGAGGCAACGGAATGCGTCGTGTTCATCGGGGCAACGGAACGCGTGGGAGCCAACCGGCTTGGACGGAACAGGCGATGGGAACGAGGCATGGCATATCGCACAATGGAGGAAACAGACCTCCTACATTCGGAATGGGGGTCCTGTTGATCGGGAGGGGTGTGGCGTACCGCAAAACGGAGGAAACGGACCTCCTACGGTCGAAACGGGGGGTCCTGTTGATCGGGAGGGGTGTGGCGTACCACAAAACAGACAAAATGGACCTCCTACGGTCGAAACGGGGGTCCTGTTGATCGGGAGGGGTGTGGCGTACCGCAAAACGGAGGAAACGGACTTGTGTTGGAGCGCTACGGTCGAAACAGGGGGTCCTGTTCATCGGGAGGGGTGTGGCGTACCGCAAAACAGGACTCCACGGGATACTGTTCATCTCCACCGTCGACCTCCTCCAGCCTCCACGGGCTCCTGTTCATCCAGCCTCTACCGCGCGCTACTCCACTGGCTACTGTTCAACCACCCCTCCACGGGCACCCCTCCACCGTCTACTGTTCATCCAGCCCTCCACACCATGGGGTCCTGTTCAACCACCTCTCCATGGGCACCCCTCCACCGTCTACTGTTCATACAGCCCTCCACACCACGGGGTCCTGTTCATCCAGGGGCAACGCCACCGCTCACTGTTCATCCAGCCCCCCCACAACACTCATTGTTCATCCAATCGATCGGCTTTAGTTAGCAGCAGTAGCGAAGGAATCGCTCGATCAGGTTCAGTTAATAGCCATCGGTCGATCGCTCGGGTTCAGTAACGCGTAGCCTGCAGTGCAATCGGTCAGGTTCAGTTAGAGCCCAACGCCTCACTCGGGTTCAGTTCGAGCCAATGCCTCGCACACACGCGCGTACGTGTACGAGAGAAATGCGCATCGCTCGGCCCCCGACCTCCCACCATAACCGGCAACTCCCCGAAATTTTCCTCCCCCTCGCTTCTACCACAGTTTTTTCTGTCATGGACGGCCCAAAGAATGTCATGCAGCTGCGTCTCCGGCCCGCCCAGGACGAAAGCCCATTTTCTGTCATGATTTTTTGTCATAGAAGTAGGAGCCCACCACATCTATGATGATACCGGGTTTTGTCACAATTATCATCATAGAGTGTCATATGTATGACAGAATTTTTTTTCGTTCGGCCCAAAATGTCACGGATGTGTCTTTTTTTGTAGTGACAGTTCAGTCGAATGAGCTGTTTTCGATTACAGAAGAGAAAAAAAATCGTTTAACTTAACAAGATGTGTGTGATACGCGGCAAAAAGGCCTGGAGGTTAATTCGAGAACAAGTACATAGAGGTTAATTTGACATACATGACTTATTTCATAGAAACCATATCACTTTTTTTGGAAAACATTTAATTGCATTGAATGTATATAGTGCTCCGTCCTATTACTTGAATTAACCTCGAGGTCCATGTTTTGGAAACATGTCGTAAAGTAACGGGATAGACCTTCATTCAAGCCAATCAACATGTGTTCAAAAAAACAAAATTTATCAAAAAGTAACGAGATAGATCTTCTTCAAGCCAATCAACATGTGTACAAAAAACAAAAAATGTCAAAAATTACAAGACAAGGACCTCGAGGTTAATTCAACTAATATGATGGAGCACTATATACATTCAACGCAACTAAATGTTTATAGTGACCCATCAAATCAGTGACCCATCAAATCAGTTAACTTAACATCGAGGCCACTTCCCATCCGGTCACCCATCTGATGACTACTCAAGCCTCAGCACAGTTAACTTGGGAGTTCTGTTAGATGAGCTATCGGTAGGGAAGCTGGTCCTTGCTGCTGTAGGATCCCTCTTTGCATCCTTTATTGGGCACCCGGATGACCGACTGTTGCCACCCAATGGTCAATGCCATGTCACTAGCATGGTAGTTTTGGCAGCGGGTAACTGCATCGTCGCGCCACGCCCGGCGCAACGGCATGCACACGAACGTGCGTGATCATGCGCCGACCCCAAACATTGGTAGCACAACTTATAAATTGACGGATGGAGTACTAGTTACGGTGATGCATATAATTAAGCAAAGGGATCGCACATGTCTACATTGACTGAAACAAGAATGCAATAGCACAATAAGAATTAAGGCCACGATGATGAGATCACAATGGTGGTTACAGGAGGCAAGAAGAAAGATGCATCAATCAACTTTACGACCTCCTCCTCCTCAACTCAGTGCGCCAAGCCACCGACCAGCAGCTAAGGAGCAGCGGCTTTTGTGGCGAGGTCAAGGTGCTTCTCAGCAAAGGCATCCAAGGCTTCCAGCCGGTTGAAGAAGGACAACACCATAGTGTCCTCACTGGCCTTGTAGATACCTATGTACACGATTTTCTTGTACACGTGGATGTGTAGGTCGACGAATTCCTGCAGGGCGAGGCACCTCGCGGCGAGCGCGACCTCCAGGTGGACATTCTTCGTGGCATCAGCGGGCAGTCGTAGGGCCGACAGTGCTTAAAAGAGGTTTCGACCATGGAGGCCGATTAGGGTGGCAGGCAATAAGGAGCCCGGGTGCACGGGCTGGAGGAGTACGGCGATGTCGTTCGCGAGCTTCTTGACGATGGTGAACTTGTTGGTGGTGAAAACCATCACCTGGTACAACTGAGAGTCGTAGCTGGCTGCGAAGGCGGCCATCCACCAACCAGTCACCAACACCGTCTGGAGCCGATCCTCGGTGCCATGCCGCAGGCCGGCGTCATGGACCATCTGGCACAGCCGCTGGCCGCTCGCGCGCATCGCTGCCATGGGTCCGGAGTGAGCACTTTTGCGCTTATTAGTGTAGGTGCTTAAGCAAATGCTTACGTGCATACGGTGTGGTAGATGCATTGGAATGGAGGGGCGCCTTTATATGAGTGCAAACTACGTTGCAATCACATCGTGCTGCCTCTTTTCCCGGTCCTCCTCCCATTACTTCCCTCATGCATTCACACGATGCTAATTGAAGGAGGATGCATCATTGGCCGTTCAACATTTTAGGAACCGCTACCCTCTCCCTCGTTTGCATTAAAGCCGTATCGGGAACTGCGCCGCCCGCTGTCAAATCGAATAATCACTACAAAAAAACATCCGTGAAATTTTGGGCCGAACGAATTTTTTTTCTGTCATACTTATGACACTTCTATGACGATAACTGTGAAAAAACCCGGTATCATCATAGATGTGGTGGGCTCCTACTTCTATGACAAAAAATCATGACAAAAAATGGGCTTTTCGTCCTGGGCGGGCCGGAGAGGCAGCTGCATGACATTCTTTGGGCCGTCCATGACGGAAAAACCATGGTAGAAGCGAGGGCGAGGAAAATTTCAGGGAGTTCCCGGTTACAGTGGGTGGTCGGGGGCTGAGCGATGCACTTTTCTCTCATACCCGTACGCGCGTGTGTGTGAGGCGTTGGCTCTAACTGAACCCGAGCGAGGCGTTGGGCTCTAACTGAACCCAAGCGAGTGCACTGCAGGCTACGCGTTGCTGAACCCGAGCGATCAATCGATGGTTGTTAACTGAACCCGATCGAGCGATTCCTTCGCTACTGCTGCTACTGAAGCCGATCGATGCTGCCTCTGGATGAATAGTGAGCGTTGCAGGGGGGTTTGGATGAACAGTGAGCAGTGGGGGTGGACGAACAGGACCCCGATCGATCGAGCCGGTTGGGGTTGCATGAACAGGACCCCGTGGAGGGCTGGATGAACAGGACGACCCCGTGGAGGGCTGGATGAACAGTAGACGGAGGAGGGGTGGATGAACAGTAGCCCCGTGGAGGGGTGGTTGAACAGAAGCCCGTGGAGGGGTGGTTGAACAGTAGCCGATGGAGTAGCGCGCGGTCGAGGCTGGATGAACAGGGGCCCGTGGAGGCTGGAGGAGGTCAACAGTGGATGAACAGTAGCCCGTGGAGGCTGGAGGAGGTCAACGGTGGAGATGAACAATATCCTGTGGAGTCATGTTTTGCGGTACGCCACACCACTCTCGATGAACAAGACCCCGTTTCGACCGTAGTGCTCCAACACAAGTCTGTTTCATCCGTTTTGCGGTACGCCACACCTCTCCCGATCAACAGGACCCCCGTTTCGACCGTAGGAGGTCCGTTTCCTCCGTTTTGCGGTACGCTAGACCCCTCCCAATGAACAGGATCCTGTTTCGAACGTGGTCGGTTGAACACAATGCCGTTTTCTCCATTCTGTGGTACGCCATGCCTCGTTTCCATCGCCTGTTTTGTCCAAGCCCTCTCGATGAACACGATGACGCATTCCGTTCTGACCCAGCCGGTTGGCTCCCCATGAACATGACGATGACGCTGTTTCTCCGTTCCGACCCAGCCATGTACACGAGCCCTGGCCGTACGTATGTGCGAGTAGGCGTTCGAGACCCCGCCCGTATGTATGTATGTGGCCGTATTTTCTTTCTTGCACACTGGCCGCTGTACGTACATGTACATGCTACGTGCGCGCCTCTACTACGACACGTGCGCGCCTCTACATCCACCAGTATGCACGTACACGTTCGCGACCAGAATGTCAACGCTACGTACTCTTCGACAAGGTGGGTCCCGACTGTCAGGCACTTCCTTGCGGCGAAGATGTAGCTGGTTGGTCCCAGCAGTCAAGGGGCAAATCATTTTTTGCCCGAACGCACTTCCTTGCGTGCGAAGATGTAGCCAGTGGGTCCCAGCAGTCAGGGGGGAAATGTTTTTTTCGCGAAATATAGTGTCCCGTCTGGTGGGTCCCTACTGTCAGGTGGAGGTATCATTATTTTCCGCGTAATAAGGAGGCACTTCCTTGCCGCGGCCGTGGACCCAGCTGTCAGCCTCTCCACGTACAGCCCACGTCCAATGGAAGTTGTTCCTTGACCACGTTGACCACACCGCGCCGAGAGCACCATGGCGGTGGACGACGGCGAGGCCTAGGAAGGGGACGCGCGGAGCTGGGGAAGACGCGGCAGTGAATGCCCACGCGGAGAGGAGTACGAGGGTTCACTGGTTCGGATGCGGTGTGAGGCTGTCGTCGCCGTAGAATAACAGGGAGTGTGGGTGAGTGGAGGGATGGCCTGGCCAGCGGTGGGAGTAGTATGGGGGCAGTGAGGCCTCCACGGCAGGCCATGGGAGGCAGGAGCAGGCGGCACGACCGGCGCTGCTTTGGGCGGCTGGAGCAAGAAGACCAGAGGTTGAAGAAGCACTATGGCCGTTGGATGGACATCATACGGTCAGTGGAGTATTGACTAAGTTGACAAAGCCCTCCGTCCCCGTCAACTTAGTAGGCCCACAAGTCAGCCACCCACTATGGTGGGTCCCAGCTAGCAGGGGGTATTCATTTTTTTGTTGCGTAATAAGGAGACACTTCCTTGCATGCGAAGATATAGTTGGTGGGTCCGACCTATCAGTGGGGGAAACATTTTTTCGGGAAATACAGAGGACCTTCCGTTGGGTCCCAGATGTCAGCTGGAGGAATCATTATTTTGCGTGTAATAAGGAGGCATTTCCTTGTGTGCGGTCGTGGACCCAGCTGTCAGCCTCTCCACGTACTGTCCACGTCCGATGGAAGTCGTTCCATGACCACGTTGACCACGCCGCATCGAGAGCACTAGGGCGGTGGACGACAGCGAGGCCTAGGAAGGGGACGACACGGAGGCGGGGAAGACGCGGTAGTGGATGCCCATGCGGAGAGGAGTACGAGGGTTCACTGGTTCGGCTGCGGTGTGAGGCTGCCGTCGCCGCAGGGCCAGGCTAGTGGTGGGAGTAGTAGGGGGCGGTGAGGCCTCAACGGCAGCACAGCCGGCCACTGGATGCAGGAGCAGGCAGTCTCGCTCGCGCTAGTTTGGGCGGCTGGTGCAAGAAGAGCGGCACTTGAAGAAGCAGCAGGACCGTTCGATTCAAATCTAACGGTTACTGATGCTACTACCGTTTGTTGACTAAGTTGACAAGCCCTGCGTACGTGTCAACTTAGTAGGCCCACAGGTCAGCCTCCCAACTGGTGCGCCACAGATGTCAGTGGGAGGAATCATTTTTTTCGCGTAATAAGGAGGCAGTTGATTGCGTGCGGCCAGGCCTGCGGAGGGAGTAGGGTGGGCCGGGGAAGCCTGCGCGGCATCACAGCGGGCCACAAGAGGAGGGAGCAAGCAGTCCCGCCGATGCTAGTTTAGGCGGCTAGAGCAGGAAGATCAGAGATTGAAGAAGCACGTCGGCCGTTGGATGGACATCCAACAGTCACTGCTGCTAGAATCGTGTGTTGACTGACAAAGCCTTGCGTAAACAAGTCAGCCTCGAAATTTGTGGCGTGTATAGCCCATTTGCTATTATTTTTATAATTTTTACTCATTTTCTAATTCATATGGAAATTATTGCAGCCCATTTTCCATTTTTAGATTTGATGTCCATTTTCTGGTCAGTACCAGGGTTAAAAAAATTAACTAAATATGTGCGCAATTTTGAAAATTCGCAAATTTTGTCTAGGGAACAAAATATTCTTAATCCAACAATTATAGCCATACGAAAACAAATTTAAAAATAAATTAGTACTATGTCATGTTAAATCCAATGAAATACTATAAAATATCAATGAAGAACAAAAACAAAAAAGAAACTAATATCCCATTTGCTATATTTTTGTTGGAATTTTTAACCCCTTTGATATTACTTTTAACAGACACTGACCATACTATTTGGCCAGGCTGGAATGCATCCCTCCTCGTCTTGAAAGATTTGCACCCCAGTAAGTCAAAGAAAACAAATAGGCCTAGCTTGGGTATTCTTCAAAAAGAAATATTGTGCTACCTATTTTCCCAAAGAAAAACCTGCTGGGCTGGTCATGTTGTTAGACGGGCCACAGAGACCGCACAACCCAGTTTATAGCATGCTCCTCCGAATTACTACTCAAAAAGAAGTTGTGCAATTCTATCGTTAATTGACTATACATTAAAAATCATGTGGGTCCCGTATATTAGCAGGGTGGATTAGAGTAAAAAAAATGAGGGGTGCACCTGAGTAGTAAAAGAGGCGCTTGCTTGTGTTCGGGAGTGGACCTGGTGGGCCCGTACTATCATACTCACAACTATAGTTCTCTCCCGATTCACTATGTTGACAAGGACCGTTTCAAAAAAAACAATGTTGATAGGGCTGGACGGTGGCGCCGCGGCGAGCGCACCAAGGCGGAGGATAAATTGTTGTCGCCAATGTGCTAGGCTGGGTTGGACATTCTTACTGAAAAATAAAAATGGACTAGAACGATTTACGACGTTGACTACGATTTGCATGGGTCCTCTGGTTGCAGGAAGAAAATGCTGGGAGAAAGAAGACTGGTCGCTATCTTTGCCTAAGAATAATATCGACTGAATGTAACGACACTATCATAGGAAATAATATCCTCTTGTTAAATCATGAATTTAAAGAACTGGTGCATGAACATTTAGCTTTTTTATTTACTTACTTATTTATGTTTAGGGGACCATGAGCATGTAGCTGGGCCGGATTCATTTGAGAGCCTCCCTTCCAGTTAATTATGGGCTCCTCTATTTGGCCTTCATCAGTGGGCTGCATGTTATCAACAAGTGGAAAATGTGTTCCGTACGAAAAATAGTATGCGTTACATACGGTATAGGGCACTAAGGATCGAACCGTGCAACGACTTCCAAAACATTGTGTTTGTCATTCTAACAACACATTTATTCAACCAACAGATGAAATATACTACTGATTGTACATTGAAAACAGCAACAGTGACCATGGAGGATGTATGATCCTGCGATGGACGTGCAGATTTTTCAACTTACCACAGTGACCTGTCAGATAGGCGAGACCGCGGTTGAAGAACGCAATTAGCCTGAAGTCTTTATAATTTGCAGATCTCGTGGGCACTTGGCAGATTACAACCTTGAGCATTTCAAACTTGATATCATGTTGGCTACTGTAAGATTCCGAGTATTCTGGGCCGCGGTGCCAAAGCAGTGCAGTGTTAATCGAAGGAAGGGGGATCAATCGCCGGGTGTAGACCTCCACGAGCATCCAGCTGTCGCGACCGTCGACAAGCACCATCCAAGACGTGTTCATGCCGACCCAGTACATATCGTTAATGTAGTTGAGGGTGACGGGGATCGGATCGCAGTCAAGGGGGTTGATGCTTGCCACCCTATGATTGTTATGCTGCGTGACATGCCGTTTCTGAAGATCAAGCAGCGTCAGCTAGCAAGGAGCTGGCTTAAAAAGCTCCGACTGAGGGCTTTGAGTAAACGGTACAGCCCCGACGAGCACGCGGCAAGCGGCATGGTACTGAGATTGTCCACATGTGAAACAATGAGCTTGATTACCTCTGTGGGGAGCAAATTCCGACCACTCTTTCAGCGGACGCTGCTCGGTTCTGTCATTGTTAGTGCTTGGGTTTCGGACAAGGGAGGGAGGCGCCTTAGCGGGGATGGAAGATTGGACGAGATTATGTGCGGACAAAGATGGAGAAGCGAATATGTGTTGCGGGAAGTGGACAGGTGATGATGACTACAGCATGCCGCTTGACACATACTAGCAGCGTAGGGTCATATCGATGCCAGACAACTTGCTTGAGTGATCACAGTACTGGTACTCCCTACAGTACCTACTACTATGCCCTAACTTGTTTGAGTAGAGTAGTAGAGTAGGACTCTGCTCTACTACTAGCACCGGAGGAGAGTATATTCTAATCTAAAATAGTTACAAATGTCAATGCCTGAGCGTGGAACGACTACGAACCGTGCTCAAAGACCGTGTCTACGTGGTGTTTGGAATTATATGCAAAAAATAGCAAGATGCCCGTGCATTGCACGACACACCATCATCACCAACTCAGGTTTTCTCTACTCCTACTCCTATAAAATACTCAGTTGGTGATGATGGAGGCGAGGAGGCGTGTTCAGCCGGGTGTGCAGCGAACGGCGCAGTACTATTCGATTTGTTATAAAAAACTAAGAAGAGTAGTAGAGATAGAGATAAGAGTAGAGATAGAGCCTTAGGGAGGAGCACGAGGTTGTGCGAGATAAGGATGAACGAGGCAAGGCCTTATCTGTAAATGTGGAGAGAGGTGCGGGTATCTTTTGTAAAATTGTCATAGTTGGCTTTCTATCCGTCAGATATAGATCGGATGGTCTATATTACAAGATGGCAGGCACACCATCATCACCAACTCGGTTTTCTATAACAGTAGATATAGATAGATAGAGACTAGGGAGTACTAGTAAGGACACCATCTACTGCTTCGTGTGCTACTCCTGCGCTCCTTTCAGCGGCTGCAACGTCCCCTACAGCCACTCCCTCCCGCGCTCCATTCGGCGGGCACTGTTGAAATTTGGGGAGCGCACTCTCGCGACTGCTGGCAGCCACGACTTCACCGACGACGACTTCTTCCCCGACCTCGGCAACCTCTTCCTCAACGACATGGGCGACAACCTCAACGCCAATGGTGTTGCTCCTGTTGCACTGTATGTGTTTCTGTCCTTCCTATTCAAAATCGTGGTAGAATTCATGTTTCTACTCTGTATCCTACTACTATGCTAGTCCACATGATTAGTTTCATCTCTGTTATAGCCGTCATGATTTATTTTGTGCTTATTCGGATTAAATCTCGTAGTAACTTGCTCATGTATTCAACTGGCGCAACGTCCCCTACAGCCACTCCCGTTTCATGGACGGCCTGGTCGATGCCTCCAAGGAGCCCTTCGTCTACTGCTATGAGTGCCCGATGTCGTTTTGGGGCTCGCCGGTGGACATGGTGCATCACCTCACGGATGCATGCAGCGGTCACTACTGGTCCTTGGCGGAGAACATCAAGTACGAGACGTGCTACCCGTTCACCATGCCGGAGTCGCTGGAGGATCACCGCCGCCTGCAAGTCTTGGAGGAGGACGGCAGCGTCTTCCTCTTGATCATGGGCACCAGCGAGGCCCGCGTAGGCCGTCGCCCCGTCTCTGTAGTGTGCGTCAGGGGCGACACTGCTGACGATGACACTGACACGAGGCCGATGTACGGGTGCGTGCTCAGTGTTACTACCCCTCCGGGTCACGTGGGCGGCGACACCGGCCTCATCGAACGGACTTGGACTCTGTGGAGCTGGGACTTTCCCACCGATGTGGACCTGGAAAACCCATGGTCTCCTTTACCCGCCAATGCGGTGCACGGGGAATCCAAGGAGGTTCACCTGGACATACGCATTATCAAGTTAAATGTTGATCATTAGTCTTCGCTCAATGTAATCCGTTGTTTAAGCATGTGGAGACTTTCATGCATGATCTTGCTCTATTGGAGTATCGCGCATGAATAAAAGTGTATCCGTTTATGGTTTAGTCTAGAATCTTCCATGTATGAACTTTTACTACAGTACTGGTGAAATACTTACTATGAACCATTTCTTACATCTCCTCTGCCCCTTCCAAGTCATCCTGATTTAATCCCTCCATCTAGGTGTATAATGGCATGGTTAATACTTAATAGTATAGCCAACAGTTGACTACAAGAAAGTGCCGTGTCATCTGTAGCCAACATGTATAACAATCGAAACTCAAAAACTAATTCTTAAAGCCAACGGTGCTGCTCCCGTTGCACCGTATGTGTTCCTGTCCTTCATGTTCGAAATCATGGTAGAATTCATGTTTCTACTCTCTATCCTACTAGATTATATCTGTTCATCTACTATGCTAGTCCACATGATTAGTTTCATCTCTGTTATAGCCATCATGATTTATTTTGTGCTTATTCGGATTAAATCTTGTAGTAACTTGCTCATATATTCAACTGGCGCAACGTCCCCTACAGCCACTCCCATTTCATGGACGGACTGGTCGATGCCTCCAAGGAGCCTTTCGTCTACTGCTATGAGTGCCCGATGCTGTTTTGGGGCTCGCCGGTGGACATGGTGCATCACCTCACAGATGCGTGCAGCGGTCACTACTGGCCCTTGGCGGAGAACATCAAGTACGAGACGTGATACCCGTTCACCATGTAGGAGTCGCTGGAGGATCACCGCCGCCTGCTAGTCTCGGAGGAGGACGACAGCGTCTTCCTCTTGATCATGGGCACCGGCAAGGCCCATGCAGGCCGCCGCCCTGTTTCTGTAGTGTGCGTCAGGAGCGACGCCGCTGACGCTGACACTGACATGAGGCCGATGTACGGGTGCGTGCTCACTGTTACTACCCCTCAGAGATACGTGGGCGGCGACACCGGCTCCATCATGCTGACTAGGACTGTGCAGAGCTGGGACCTTCCCGCCGATGTAGACATGGAAGACGCATGGTATGATTTACCCCGCAACACGGTGCACGGGGACTCCAAGGAGGTTCACCTAGACATATGCATTACCAAGTTAAGTGTTGATCATTAGTCTTCGCTCAATGAAATCCGTTGTCTAAGCATGTGGAGACTTCCATGCATGATCTTGCTCTATTGGAGTATCGCGCATATATAAAAGTGTATCCATTTATGGTTTAGTCTAGAATCTTCCATGTATGAATTTTCACTACAGTACTGGTGAAAGACTTACGATGAACCATTTCTTACATCTCCTCTGCCCCCTTACAAGTCATCCTGATTTAATTCCTCCGTCTAGGTGTATAAGGACATGGTTAATACTTAATAGTATAGCCAACTGTTGACTATAAGAAAGTGCCATGTCATTTGTAGCCAACATGTATAACAATCGATACTCAAAAACTAATTCTTAAAGATCATTTCTTGCAAAGCACAATAAGTGCTATTTCTTTAGAAGTTTTGGATGCAGGTTGAACAGTTGAACACTTTTGTTTGCAAAAGATACCTTTTTATCTATTTCACTCGGATGTTTGTGAGCCCTAGAGATGAAATAATATCCGAAGAAACCTATCTATACCTGTTACACATGAGATGACCCCCACATCCTTTGTCAAAATAAACAACTCCCCGATAATGCATTTCACTCTTCCGTGCAACACACGGGGATCTTACTATAGATTAGTACGACCAAAAATTGGACTAACATTATATATAGTATGAAAAATGCTGATGCATGTCAAACAAAATTATATCATTGAAAACTATGTTCAAATATGAATCCAACGATATAGTTTTTGTTGACATGCACTAACATTTTGTTAGTTAAATCTTCAGTCAAATTCAATGGGGGACTAATAAACCACGACCGGTGTAGTACAAGTGTAGAGGGCGGCGCTGGACGGGAGTCTCACCCCGCTTGTGGTGCGGCAGTAAAGCCGTCATATCACAAAACCCAACCACTGCCAGTAATAAGTGGCCTGGTAAAATAAACGGACAAGCAACCATCACATCCCTCCGTCTTTTTTGCATTTCATCTCTCTACATTTAGTTTCTCTGGTTCATCTCGCACACTCGATCCCTGGCTACTACTCCTAGTATCCCTAGCTACGACTCCTAGGGACAGTTCTTTTGGCGGCTTAAAAAATAAGCCGTCTCTTCCCCAGCTTTTCCCATAAGACTAGTCACAGTGGAGAGTAACATTAAGGCGCCTCACTCATTTATTTGGGCTTCTAAACTACTAGTACTACTAGTACTCCCTTCATTTTTATATACAAGGCCACAAACTCAAATTATAGGTACCAAGATAAAAATCAATGTGTGCTTTACAATTCAATTTATTTTCTCGTTTACCGGGTTAATTAATAGGGTGCATGCACATTAGAAGAAATTGAGTGGCCGTGAGAAAGGAAGTAGATGAGTTTGTCATTATCATCCACTACATGCATGCTAGTAATTAAGCCATGGGTTACTAGTACGAGTAAACATCATTAAATATTTGTCTCAATTACTATTGGTGGCCTTGTATAGATGCAAAATATATTTTTTATAGTGGCCTTGTATACAAAAATGGAGGGAGTACCTCTGTCCTGGTTTATTCGTCACCATTGTAATTTGTGGTAAATTTTGACCAAAGATTTAACTGATAAAATGTTAGTGCATGTGACATCACAAACATTTCATTAGTTAAATTTATGATCAAAATTTGACAGAGAATACAATTGGGACCAATAAACCAGGACGAAGCTAGTAGTAAAGGGATTACTACTACTCTAGAAGCCTAAACGAACTGGCCCACTGATACTCCTACTAGTAGTACTAGTACTCAACTTGGAATTCCAATTGCACGACACAACTTGTTAGGCAAAAAATTCGATACAGGGTGTAGGAAGCGGTATGGGAATTTGCATGCCTTTCCGACCAGTGAGATACTCCATACAAAGTACGACAGAGAAATAACCACAGAGAAGGAAGCTAAAAGTAAACAATCAAACGAGCATTTATGCATTTGTTTTGCATTGAATCGTTTGACAAGCTTGACTAGTGCTGTTTTTCTACTTTTACAAAAACCGCATCGTAATGTTAAAACGTCCATTTGCCCGTACATAAGTAATAGTAGTACTCCCTCCGTCTAGGTGTATAAAGTCTTCCCTCCTACTTGGTCACGGTGCACAACCAAAGATGACTTACTCACCTTGACGGAGGGAGTAGCATAGTGTGCAAGCATATATAGAGAGAGACGTGTAGTGTGATAGTATATAGTATTAAAGTTTGTGTTGTATGCACCTACTTACAAAATGCGTACGGATACACAAGGTTTCCAAACTTTCCCTCTTACATACTTAATTAAGGACGCTAATAATTCCTGAACGTTCGGGATTTATCATTTGTGTCCCAAAACTAACGAGATCACCTTACGAAACTAAATTATACTCCCTACTAAAAGCCACGACGCTCACAGGAGCGCTTGAGGCACGCCACGAGTGCCCTGGTGCGCGGCCGTTTCCCAGCGCGGTGACACAATGCCTCTTCCTTAGCCTTGCAACTCGCAAGGTGCTGATTGGCGGCTTGCCGGCGGGCGAGCGCGATCTCGCCGGTGTGGTGATCCGGCGCTAGTAGGTAATCCTCCTCACTGGAAGCGTGCACCTGGTCCTCGTACCGCCAAGTGTAGATGACGCGCTTGGGCCCGACTGCACTTAGGGCTTTGGCATGGGCGTCCTCCGCCACCCTCACGGCCCTTGCACGAGCCTTCTGCCAAAGAGCCAATTGCCTGACTCTCTTGGACGCGACATAGAGCTGCCAGGCAGCTTGCCCTGCGGCGCGCTTCCCTTCCTCGGCCTTCTTCTCCGTCTCTATTTTGGCGTGCTCTGCCGGCGGCAAAGCCTCCCACATGGCGACATCCATTTCTTTCCAAAGCTCCTCAAGGCTAGGGGGCTCGGCGGGCGGCGCGGTGTTCTCATTGTAGCGGGGAGCCGACACGCGTGCTCGCGAGATTGGGAACACCAACACGTCCACCTCGACACATCGTGGCGAGGAGTGGAACGCCGACGCGTCCTCCTCGACTAGTGGGGTGAGAAACGGAATAACGACGCATGACCGTTCGGGCGGTGCAGCAAGGGGCGCTTAGGGCTTGGGAGGGGCGATGCCATGGTGGTCAACGTGAGAGGGAGGGGGAGGAGATAGTGATGAACGTGAGCATTCTTCCGAATGACGTGCGAGGCGCAGTATTTATAGCGAGCAATGGCACACCTACGTAAGATATGTACTGAGCTGCACTGACTTAACTGCAGGTCCAGTTGCGTCACTGGCATGTGGGGCAGACCCTTGTTGGGCCCATATGTCAGTGACCCAATGCACCTGTAGTTAAGTAACTGAAGCAGCGTCCCGGAAGATATCACTACAGAAAAAAGACACATCCGTGACATTTTGGGCCGAACAATTTTTTTTCTGTCATACATATGACACTTCTATGACGATAATTGTGACAAAAGCTGGTATCATCATAGATGTGGTGGGCTCCTTCTTCTATGACAAAAATCATGACAGAAAATGGGCTTTTCGTCCTGGGCGGGCCGGAGACGCAGCTGCATGACATTCTTTGGGCCACCATGACGGAAAAAACCGTGGTAGAAGCGAGGGCGAGGAAAATTTCGGGGAGTTCCCGGTTACGGTGGGAGGTCAGGGGCCGAGCGATGCGTGTTTATCTCATACACGTACGCGCGTGTGTGTGAGGCATTGGCTCTAACTGAACCCGAGCGAGGCGTTGGGCTCTAACTGAACCCGAGCGATTGCACTGCAGGCTACGCGTTACTGAACCCGAGCGGTCGATCGATGGCTATTAACTGAACCCGATCGAGCGATTCCTTCGCTACTGCTGCTAACTGAAGCCAGACGATG